>NW_006399755.1:6397845-6399612 GCF_000299155.1 Elephantulus edwardii
CCCCTTTACATCTACGCCCCTGTTCAGCATGAAGAAGCCAGAGAGTTGGCATCCAATTGCCAAATCAGTAAGTCAGTTGGTTTAATTACCATTGGAAAATGCTTGTCATTCCTCTGTAGCATCTGGACCCTCATGATTTCCTTCACCTGCTCCCCCCACCGACCAAACTGTGCAGCTCTGCAACTGCATCCTGGCCTATCCTCACCCTTCTGCCCCCAACCCTTACCTTCTTGTACCCCCAATATGTTTTTCCCAATTAAAAAAAAAAAAGAAGAAGAAAAAACAAACACTCATGGAGGAAAGACTGAGCACTAAGAGAAAAATCTTATCAAAGCATATAAAATAAAGAAACAAGACAGCTGACTGAAATCAAGAAGTCTGGCACATATTGGTCTATATTTTTTTGTCATTTCATAAAGGACTAAGAAAAATTATGTGATATGTAACAGATGCTCAATCATATTTTCTGGGTTAATAATCACCTACCAATAATATCTGCTGAGCTTCAGAGCACACAGGTGTAGTTTTGCTTATACTAGCTGACTAGTTTTCTTAATTTTAGTATACCTAGAGATGGAGTGTGAGAGAAAGATGTGCAATCTCTTTCTGTGCGACTTACAGCCTTTGAAAATGCAGCAGATGGTCAGCTAATAGTTGGTTCCAATTTGCTGGCACAAACCAAGAAGGATGCACTAATGAAGAGTACTGAATATACACCATGGACTGCTGAAAGAACAAACCTACCTCAGAAGAAGTGCAGCCAGAGAGCCCCTTGTTGTTGCTGTTGTGTGCCACTGCACTGCACCTGACTCGCAGGTGACCCTCCAATGGGTTTCAGAGGCAAGAAATCACATGGAAGGAGAACGCCCACCCTTCTCCAGTGTAGCAGGTGGTGCATTCAAATCATGTGCCTTTGGGATTGCAACACAAATTCTTACTACTAAGGCACCAGAGCTCATTAGAGTGCTCCTTAAAAGCAAGCACATCGGGGTGTGGGAACCCTGTCCACACACCATTAGCTGCGGGGCTGAGCCCAACATAGCCCAGTCCTTCTTGCCCCAAGAACTGCGACTGCATGTGCTTCAAACACAGGATGAACTAATAAAAGCATCAAAAAAAAAGCAAGCACATCAAAACTTCATTTCACATACTTTGAACATGCTGTTAGGAGGTGCCAGTTCTTAGAAAAACCCATCATGCTCAGAAAAAGCAGAGGGTCAGTGAAGTAAAGGAAGATCCTCAACAAGATGGACTGACAGTGACTGAAACAGTGGCATTGAGCATCGTGGACACTGTGCAGATGGTGCAGCATTGGGCAAGGTTTAAATCTGTTGCTCAGAGTCACGATGAGTCAGAGTTGACGTCACCTTATTACAGGAATATTAAAATAGTTGATACTCTTGAGCGTATAATGACTTAGCAAGAGGTGAGAAAAGAAGAGAAGCATGGCTAAGGCACGATGGGTGGAGAAATAAATGATGAAGGAGAGCAGGCTTCACAAAGGAGGTGATATTTCAACTGATTCTATAAAATGAATAGGAAGGTACAGTAAGAAAGATTAGGAGAAAAAAAAAAGGTAATTCAGCACAAGCACTTCAAGGTATAATATGTGCAAATGTGTTAAAATAATTAATTATGCTGTAGGAGGATGTCAAAGATATCATTCAGGAAGTGTGTAAACGGTCATTACAAAGACAGAAGAGGAAGAAAAGACCAAAATGGATGTCAGAAGAAACTCTGAAGATTGCACTGGAGCGTAGAGAAGCC
>NW_006399755.1:6403482-6426202 GCF_000299155.1 Elephantulus edwardii
TTGATTCAGTGACTGGGATAATTGGGATGGGAGTGTCAGAGATAGTGCGATTGGCACAGGACAGAGCGGAGTTTAGGGCTGTTGTACATAGGGTCGCTGAAAGTCGCAGGCGATTCGACGGCACATAACAACAACAACATAGTTATACAAGATGATATTTTATTAATACACATCTACTGAACCCCACAGTCTGGGGCCAGCTTTATCAAGGGGGCTATTTTAGGCTTTCCCTTCTTTCTCTTCCTCTATCCACTATTTGTGGTGCCATAGCAGCTAAGGTACAGCCAGAGCAGGACTTAGAGGATCTCCTGATTATAAAAAGGACAAGGGAAAAAAAGTCAGGCTCATTTCACTGGAAGGACTGAATAATAGGCTTCATGTTTTCTGTGCCCTTGCTTCACTGCCTTTACAAAAAGTCTGAAAATATAAGACAACAGGACTTAGTGGGGGCAAGTCTGACTGAAATATTGTGAGGTGGATGTTATGAAATAACAGAAAGGAAAAAAAAGACATTTCTATAGGAAGTACATGTAGCCTGCTAGAGAGTTTCTCCACACTTACTCATCAGAATAAAAGATCTATTCAGCACTGCTCCAAATAAGAGAATGTATCTTGGATGAACAACAAAATATTTCTGACCAAACTGGGAAATTAAGACTTGGGCAAGAACATTCTCAGTGATCATAGTTGTTATGAAGCAGATGCCTGTAGGGAACAGACAGACGCCTGTGCAGAAACTGGGAGGACTCACTGAGCTCTTTCAGATCACATGGGAGACACCTGCTGGAAAGTTCCAGAAATACTTGTAGGGGACCTCTGCAGGTAGCCTTCCTCCTCTAGATGCACACTGGAGCTGTGAGCCATGGGTCAGCTGAATTAGGCTTCTAAGGCACATGTGATCTCATTAGCATACTCCCATCTACTAGGAATAAACCCACTGCCATAATAGGTACTGGAAACTAGAAAATTAAGAAAAAGTATACAAAAAGAAACCATCATACTTCTCCATAATCCCTTTTCATATTTTTCCTTAAATATTTCAGATCTGGGGAGCTCTGGTGGCCTAGTGGCAAGAAGCTGCAACTACAATCCCAGAGGTACATGGTTCGAATCCACCAGATGCTCTGCCGGGGAAGGAGGGGCAATCTCCTCTTGTACCAGTCAGATCTGATTTGACGGTACACGCACACAAAAATAGTAAAATAAAATAAAAAAACCAAAAACAAATATTTCAGATCTTGATAATGCCTTTTAGTGAAATGCAAAAGATAAACTACATTTAAGGTTTATCACTCTTGATCTTCTTCCTTTAACTCCTAGCACTCATCAGTAGCTAGCATGTCACATATTTGTTTACTGCTTCTCTTTCCATATAAACTCTAAAAGACAGAAACTGTTTTGTTCACTATCATGTATCAAGGCCTAGAACAAAATCTGCCAAATAGAACTTGTATTCTATATTTACTAAAAATTTCAAAAGAACAAGTTGATGAAAACATTTTTGAAGGGTTTTACAGACTGATAACATTTCTTTAGTCTCTTATAACATTCTTTAAGGGAAACAACGATAGTATTTACTGTCAATGATAAAATTCATATTATGACCTGAAAACTCTAATTTTGGAAAACTTGTATCTGCCACTTTGAGCTTCACAGTTCAGTAATAAGACTTAGAGATTTTTTTTTTCTGATGTGATGGATAGTGAAATTAACAAATGTGATTTATAAATTCTGTATACTAAAATGGATCAGCATTTGAAAAATTTACATGACTCAGTGCACCAATATTTTCTAAATGATCAAGTATGAAGTTATAAAACCGTATACAGGTATAAAACCCATTCACCAAACATGCAAGACAGACCACTGGATTTTAGTGTAATAGAACAGGAAATGTGTGTTAATAAAATTTCATATTCTATATGAAATTTAACTTTGAAGGAAGGTTATTACTTGAAGGAAGGCATATTTGAATTTTGGCATAACATCAAAGAGTAGAAAAGGCTATTAAAATAGGTCTTCCTTGTCAAACCACATATTTGTATGAAGCTAGAAACCCATTTTCCATTTCATATACTTCAACTAAGCAGTGTAGTCTGAATCACCTGTCTTCTACAAAACATTATTTTGCAAAAATCTATCAACAATGTCCTTCTCATTAGTTTAGAAAGTAGTTGTTTGGGGAGCTCTGGTGGCCCAGTGGCAAGGAGCTGCAACTACAATCCCAGAGGCGCATGGTTCGAATCCACCAGATGCTCTGCCGAGGAAGGAGGGACAATCTCCTACTGTACCAGTCAGATCTGATTTGACAGTACACTCACACAAAAAATAATAATAATAAAAAAAAAGAAAGTAGTTGTTTAGCATTGTCTTTCTTATCTCTGAACAGTTTGTTTACAAACCATTTGTGAAGATTTTGCTACAATGCTTTTATTTCTTTACTCAGTATTTCTCACTTCATTCCCTATTAATGTGCCCTTCTTAAAACTGTTTCCCAATCAATTTTGCTTTTAAAACAACACTTTAATAGCACTTTGTGCAAGGCACCTTTTAATATTTTATTAATATTAACTTCTTTAAAAGCTTCATGAAAAACTTTTGAGATAGTATTATATTACTTCTATTTAAAACATGAGGTATACATGTTAAGTCTGGTTCTTCTAAAAGAATGTTATGTACATTCTTTTATAAATCAATGTATTTATGAAATAAAATTAACTCAATTCATTACTGTTAAGTTGGAAATGACTCACAGCTAACCTTCTAGCTGTTTTTTTAAGGAGACTGCTCACCTTTCCCCCTTGGAGTTGCTGGTGAATTTGAAAGGCCTGAAAGGTACCACCTTTTGAGTCAGCAGCACAATTCCTTACTGACTACACCAAGAGAGCTCCCTTTATAGCTATAAAGTTTTACTGTTTTGCTGAAAATATACCAGGGGTCGTAAAGCAAACAGTCCATAGAGTGTTGTGCTAACCGTGAAAACCCAGTGGAAAGTTAACAATGAGTCGAGAGTTGAATTTACTAATACCGACTGAAGTATCAATTCCAGCATATCTTTAACATGAATAATAAATAAGTTAATAAGTAAGGAAAAGTTACTAAAACATTTACTATTATTATTTTCAGTAGATTACAAGTGCATATGACTATGCAATACTTTAAAAGCCACATACCGGACAAACACATTTAGGGGTGGGGGGAGCACAAGAAAAAGGACAATGTTTAACAATCAAAGAAATTGATGAATTATTTCTTTACCTGAGTCACTTGCTGCAACAACAACAGTTCCACCAGGAGCAAAAGGGTCATTGTGCTTCAATGTTTCTATCTAAATAAATCATAAAGGCATAACTGAAAGAGGCAACTTTTTCATAGCTGAAATTTCACTGCAACTCCAAAAATACTCTTTACAAACTCTAAGAAGGAACGTAAGTATCATTAATAAATAACTCCCTGATCTGGAAATGATATATGATGTTTTCTAATCTTCTCTAGAAACAAGGATGACAGAAATAGAACTGACACCTTTGAGGTGTGGTGTTGGAGAAGAACACTGAACATCCCATAGACTGCCAAGATAACAAACAGATACGTCTTGGGGAGGGTGCAGCCAGAGTGCTCTTTGGAGGCAAGCATGATGAAGCGTCACCTCACATACTTTGGGCATGTTGCTAGGAGGGGCTATTCGTTGGAGAAAGACATGATGCTGGGAAGGCAGGAGGGTCAGTAAAGGAGAAGACCCTCAGCAAGGTGGAATGACATGGGTTGCAATGGGGTCTTGTGCGCCAGGAAGCATGAGGATGGTGTGGGATAGAACAGAGTTCAGATCTTTTGTTCACAGGGTTGCTATGAGTTGTGCTTGACTCAATAGCACCCAGACAACAACTACCCTTTCTCTATGACAGAACATACAGTCAGAAATGTGTACAAAACAAATACCTGTGTTATCATGTGCCAGGAAACTGCCAACATCTCAGCAGTGTTCATCTGCCCTTTCCCAATCACAACCCCACCCTTCTTCTGCAGTAGTATCTAGCTGCTGATGTTGGCAGTATTTATTTCCATTTCTTCAGAATTTTGCTTCATGTGTTATATAAACACACTATTTTAACTTTTTGTTTTGACTTTAGATTTGCAGAAGTTATTAAAATAATACAAGAGTTCTCATAACAACTCACTCAGCTCCCTCTAATGTTAGTATCTTATTATTGTATATTTATCAAAGACCAAGAAATTTACATGATTCAAAACGATGAACTACAGACTATATTTGGACTTCTCCAAATTTTCCTGATTCTCTTTTTTAATTCCAGCATATTGTGATGCATTTAGAATATATATACCATTCTGTTGTATATTCTAATACTTAATATAAAAATTTACTGTATAAAAAGAATTTCAGCATTTGACTCTTGGGAGGAAAAACATACACATGATGAGATAACTTCTTGTTAAGAAGCTCTTGCTGCTTTATAAAATAAGTCAGTCTGGGATCAAGGCGCAAGGCTGAGTGACAACAAGCAGGGCAAAGACTTAATTCCAGATACTAAATTACCTTCCTACTTTATACTATAGGTTTTAATGATCGGAAAACAAACTGTGTATTAAAGAAGATACAGAAATGTTCTTTTTCAGGAAACAGGTACTTTTAAAGGGGCCAGGTGAAAGCCTTGGTAATTAACCTAGGTCAAAGAGGCATACAGAGTTTAGGTGCTATTTATATCACCAATTCTGACTCATGATTATCAATGTTCTCTTATAGGCTCTACCTACAATTATAAAAAAGTTGGCTATTATGTTTTAATGTCAAACAACACTGCCAAAGCTCAATCTATAAATTTCCAAGTAAAACAAACATATTTGAGAATAGTAGTGTCAACTGTGATTTAGTGTATCTTCTCTTTTAAAATAGAATGCATTAAAACTACTCATGAAATTTTCAGAAAAGGGGATATTTTCATTATTGCCAATTCTGTTATTATAAGATGAGCACACCAGATGACATTTTCAGACACAGAATTAAAGATATAAAAAGAAAAAAATCAAGCTGGTCTAACTTCCCTAATGTTGTTGCTGTTGTTACTAAAAAATGCAGGTGTTGAGAGGCAGTCAGAGATACAAATTTTGCTTCATTTCTGTTTCACTGCATCATCACTATTAGTAACTTGTAATTCAAAGCAATAAATACACTTTTTTTTAAGGAAGGAAAAACTAACAACTCTGGTTTTCAACAGTAGCTTACAGATTTGGCTTGTCATCTCAGAGAGAGCTGAAGCATGCCTGTCTCTGTGCCAGTTTTCTAATTATTATATACTGTACAAGTACTCACTCAAACTCATCACCATTATGTCTGCTGTCACTGGGCTCCATCATTGGATATTTGGGGCTATCAATCACAATGGGAGGAGACTGCCTATCTTTCTCCCTCAGAGTCACTGCATGTCACTAGATTTCCTTTACAATCACTGCTGCTATTAGGTGCCATAAACTCACAGCGTACCTTTCAATATGTTTATCTGAGGATGTAAACCGTCCAGGAGTCTACTCACTTTCTCCTGGAAAGCAGCTAATGGATTTGAATCACCTGCCTTTGAGTTGCCAGCACAACTCCTTACCCACTAGGCCACCAGTATTTCCTGTATAACCACGAGCAAGGTAACTAGGATGGACTGTATGGTCCATGAGGGAGTAAGCAAAGAACGTTCTTTGTTATAGTCTATGACAATTAGGCCTTACCACTACAACTCAAGTGTTATGATTTTGTAGAATTAAAATTTCTCCTATCAGTTACCTAATTTGTCACTGAAATTCCTTCACTTACAATAGCCATCTACTTCTCTCTCTGACAGCATGACACAAAACCTGTACAACGCTATCAGACTAATTATAACAGCAAAATGTGCAAAAGTTTTTAAAAAATTGTTTTTGTTTAATTGTATCCTCCTATGAACAAAGATCAGCTCCGTGGAGAACAAAAAATTCTTTTAGGGAGAATTTCTTACCTGGGTACAGAGTCAGAGGCAATTAAAGAAAAAAAAGACAGCTATTGCAAATAACACTGATTCTGTAGTTAAGGGGGGGGATCTGCAGGCTACTGAGGTTAACTTTAGTTGTTGTTGTTTTTTTTAATTTTTTTTTATTATTTTTGTGTGAATGTACCGTCAAATCAGATCTGATTGGTACAGGAGGAGATTGTCCCTCCTTCCCCGGCAGAGCATCTGGTGGATTCGAACCGTGCACCTCTGGGATTGTAGTTGCAGCTCCTTGCCACTAGGCCACCAAAGCTCCCTGACTTTAGATTTTAGTAAGACAGATGTCCAAATGCAGCTTTACTAAATCTCTCTATGCCTCAGTTTGTTTATTTTGAGAATGGAGCTAATAACACATCTCACAGAACTATTGTGAGGATTAAATGAGATAATGAATGAAAAGATTTAGCCTTATATGGTACACAGAAAAGAACATTTAAACTATAACTATTATTAAATTGCTCATGATGTCTTTTTGTTTTGCTTAACTGTCAAAAAGGTCAATACTGCTTTCTAAAAGTAGGGAGAAAAGAAAAAGTTAAAGTAGGACAACCAGTAAAAATACCTCACCAAGGGAGAAGAGCAGAAGGAACATGTTTATTTTTAAATTAGGAAGAGCTACTTTGGTTTTCTTTAAATAATAGGAATGGAGAATGAGAGGCCAGAAATAGGGGCAGGGAGGGGAATAATTCAGGTTTCAGCCAATTTTAGAAGAATTTGGCAAATGGGTCCATACTGAAAACTGAGTGCTGTAGGAAAACAGAGTATTCAGTAGCCTGGAACCACAAATATTCAGTTACAGAGGTATTTGCCCAGTTTTACATCAATGGAAAATACCAGTCGTTGGCCAATTTGTTTTTTACTGAATACTGCAAGGAAAGCAATTCAAGAACACCAAAATCTATTATATGTAAAAGACCCAATGACTCTTTTAAAAGAAATATTCTTAACTCAAGAGTTTAGAAAGAGGAAAATTTTTGCATCACATGTGTGTCAAATAATTCTCCATTTCTGGGTTCAGTTTACTTATAGATGTGAAATATGCCATCTCTGGCGGGAGAGAGTCCCCCTGCCACAAAACAAGCAAACAAAATCTTTCCCAGTTCATTTGTAATTATTGAAGTTGGGTGCTAAGAGATGGATATATGAACATTTCTGAAAATATTTCATTATAATTTTCTCAGTTTATATCTTTTAAATAGTGATTTGGGTGAAAGTTTACAGAGTAAATTAATTGTTCATTCAGCAATTTGTATACATATTGCTTCTGTTTTTTTCTTTGAGTGAAAGTTTACAAATCATTCTGGGTTGTTGTTTTTTTTCCAAATGAATCATTCATACACAGTATATAAATTGTTGCATAACCTTAGTTACAATTCCCTCAGTATAACAGCACAAAAAGACCTAGGCAAACGTGAATACTGGTAGGAGCATAAAAGTAAACAGACATCAGAGGTACATATCCTGTAATTACAGTAATAACAAACTTTGTTTGGTGTAGTCAAAATGGCTTTCCTAGTCCTTGGCTTTTGACTTTCACTACATGTTTGGAAGCAAAAGTGGCAACAACATGCCTCTGGAAACTCTATGAACTTTGATAAACAAGGACAGTTATAGAAAGGTTTTAGACCTTTTGTTTATAGGGTCGCTATGAGTCATGCTCAACTTAATGGCAAGCAATAATAACAAAAGCATGCTAATGTGGTAGAACTGTGCTAATGACGTGAATAGTATCTTTTGGGTATGAACATGCAAATAAGGTATAATGCTACTAATTAGAGGACTGATCTGATCACTTTTGTCAGCCTGTTGAACAAAAAAAATGAAGCAGGTTAAGCAGCAGAAACTGTGACTCTTGCTACCAAGAAAAATGTGGAGAGTCCAACTTGTAGCCATTTTACCAGGGATTTCAGCACTAGTGACATGAGGTCTAGAGGAGAGTAGCAACAGAGAACCAGAGGCCAATGAGCAGCACAGGGGACTTGGGACCATTGTGCATGGAACTGGAACCAATTAGAGGCCTTTGCCCAAGCTTGTTGGGAGGACTGACGGGAAAGGGGAAGATGCTATAATTGGCAGACTTTATAACAAAGGTCTAAACCTGAGAATATATCTTGACACTAAAGAATTGTATCCTGTCCCCAACTTAAATTGTAACCTGTTAACTTCCCTAAAAATCCCATAAATATTAGTATGGTGAGTTCTGTGTGGCCACTATAATAAATAAGCAGAACCACCAATAGAGTAGGAAGAGCTCAGGAGGGACTGCTGGTATTAGAATTGGTAGAGGGTTTAAGGAGGCTAAAGGTATGACTGACCTCACCAGAATCATCTCTCTGCTGTGAATATTCTGGGTGAAGACTGTTTCTGCCTTGCGGAGTTTAGAGGTCAGATGTGGCCCACCTTACTCTTTCTATACAAACAATAATCTGTAAGAGCTCGGGTGGCATAGTCTGTAGGGAACTGAGCTGTTAACCCAAAGGCCTCATCACTCTGCCATTTGAATCCACTAGTGGTATTATGGGGGAAAAGATGGGCAGTCTCCTCCCATGCAATTTATAGCCTCAGAAAGCCAGAATGGAGTTAGGCTAAGAGTTGGTTAAAATGGTGGCCTTTTTTTTTTTTTAAGCCTCCAGATGACAAAGCACTTACTATGTAACCATGGGCATGGAACATTAAATATTCTGATTCCCAGTGTTCTTATGTTTAAGGTAATCTATGAGCACATATTTTGCAAGGTTGACGAGAAGATTAGATACAACACATGCAGAGAGCACAGAAGAATCTGCATCACAACATGTGGTTTTTAAGTAGTACTGGTTAAGGCTGGATAGCCTCAAGACAGCCTAATGTTTAGTGGAAATCTGCAGGTTTTTTTCTCAGATAATTAATAATCTAGTTGTAGTAAGTAAACAAATACAAATTATTTTATCAACATTGTTTTTATGTTATAGTAATAACTTTCATTCTAACAATAAACTTTTTAAAAGCTTAAAAGGCAGTTTACGTTTATGGTTTTTCAGTAAGTTAGTATTTTCAATAGGATAAAACTGGCTCCTTGAAAAGCTGGACTTGATTTCTGCAAGCCACATGTTACCCCAGTCAATTCCACTGGGTGGTCAAATTGTGGTATACAAGTTTAAACCAAAAACTGGATGAATTGGGGTAATACTGAAATTCTTATATGGCCTTCCATTCAAGATTATGCAGAAATAATCTAAGAGAAGATTCATTAATCATTGTATATTTCAAGAAACTCACTTAGGACATTTGCTACCCATTCAATGGGTAACTTTTCACTTACCGATGTATTACTGCTACTGCTGGCTGCGCTGAAAGGGTCAGCACTTGAAGCAGCAAAAGGATCAGTAGCAGACTGCTTGAAGAAGCAGTCAGAGGCAAACGGATCTGAACCTTTGAAAGGATCCCCTCCAAATGGGTCTAAGGAAAGATGGCAAAAGTATAAGAAACAAAACAAAACAAAAATCATCCTAAATGTCCTGTCACCTAATGGCATAATTGCCTTAATTGAGAGAAATTTTGAACTCACGTAGAAATCAAAATTAGGTGTTTTGTATTGTTCATTTTTTTAAAAAGCACAGACAGTGCACTTAGATAGCCTTAATTAAATTCTTTTCTACTATTCATCATTCACCACAGCAAATCAATAATTTCAACATTCGTTCCTTTACACTAGACTTAATCAATTTCTCTAAGCCACTTGTAGGGAGCTCTGGCATCCTAGTGGTAAGAAGCTGTGCTGCAATCCTGAAGGCTCATGGTTTGAGGTCAGCAGTTGCTCCGTGAAAGGATGGGCAATCTCCTCCTGTGTGATTAACTGCCTCTGAAAACCCTCTGAAGGGTCAGCTATGGCTTGGTTCCGACTCTATGGTAAGCAACAACAAGAAGAAGAAGAAGCTGAAATAGTTTCTGTTCTTTCAGAAATCACAGGTTTTTCAGGTTTTGATAAAAGACTAATTCACCTAATAAATTATTTTTAAATTAGGATATAGTTTCATATGTGATCTTATTCAAAGATCCCTTGTTTATATTTTTTCTTTAAATATTTTGTTTTTGCTTGTGGTAAAATTTACACAGGAAATTAGTTGTTTTTTTTATTTGACAATGTCTATATGCACTGTCAATAACACTGGTTCTATTTTCTACATAGTGTCAACATTTCATTATTTCTGCTGTTAAATTTCCATTGATCTAATTTCCTTTTAACCCTCACCCTCACTTCCCTCCTTTTTCAACTTTGAGTTAGGGTAAATGTTGACCATTTGGTATCATAGAAACTTTAAAAAATGTTGTTAGTGTCGATTGCCATAGAGTCGAGGTCGACTTAGAGTGAGAGACTCTATTAACAAAAGGCCTAATGCCTTTCCATAGCTATCGTTGTTTCTCCAAGTTCACAGAGTTTCCAGAGGCATCTGGTTTAGGAAATGGATGTCATTCCTGCTTCCTAACCTGTTTGACAACTGGGAGCTCCACCAAACACTATCCACAATGGGAAACCATTATGGTATTTGATAACCTCATGGCACAAGGCACAGCAAACCCAGGTTACCTCACACAGCATAGTTGACAAAGAATGATGTGCAAAGTGGAAGAATGTTCCTCCAGATATAACAGCACTAGTCTCATTTAGCAGTGGTTAAATATTGTTGAGTCAAATAAGACTCAAGTTTGCACAAAAGACCCGAACTCTGTTCTATAATTATCATCATTTCTGTATATGTATAAGAGAGTCTGTAGTTTCCAGAAGCATCTAGTTTAGGAAGTGGATGCCACTCCTGCTTCCCAACATGAATCAATCTGGAAACTCATCCAACCATTGTATATACGTGTAACCATTACGGTATTTGACATGAGTATGGAGTAGTGTTCAGCATCACAGCAACTCCAAGTTGTTCAGTACAGTAAATAGACAAATGGTTGCTGTGTCTTTAAAAGAATATTCTTCTAAAATGAATAAGTTTGGCCCGAGAGCTGCAGGCCCAAGGGTCCTACAAGATTTTAAAGTCACACCCTTGAGCAGACCTCCACCTTTGCCCTTAGGCTCAAGGCCATCCACTTTTGAGGGAGAAAAAGAACAGTAATAAGCACAACACTTATGAGTGATACTGCTTATTATATGAGCTAATCTGTTATTTTGTTAAAATGTCACCTCTGGGAGTGGTTTTAATTCACAGTTTTAAGGGCAATAATCTTGGGGAATCCATCTAATATCTATTGAGCTAATCAGTCAAAAATTTTTTTATTTTTTAAAGATTTGAGTTTTGTTAAGAGCTCTTATTTTATACAGTCATAATTAAAGAAACTAATATTAACAAAATTTCCAAGTATATTTTTCTCAGAGCTTAAAGCTAATAGTCAAGAGTTCGGTATAGCTTTGAGAAGCAAAACTAAATGGTGATCGGATTTGCTTTATTCTAATGGAAAAATTACACAGAGTATCTTAAAAATTCCTTCGTGATATTTAATTTTTTTATTGCTACAAAGTCCATTTATCCTGATTTGTTATTGGTGGTGGTGTTGTTGAATGCCTTCAAGTCAAGCATGACTCATAGCAACCCCATGAACAGAAGGCCTGAAGCCCTTTTATAACTTTGGCATTTATCAAAAGTTCAGAGTTTCCAGAGGCATGTTGTTTAGGAAGTGGATGCCACTCCTGCTTCCAAGATTAGTATTTGTAAATAGTATCTATATGGCTTCATTCAGCATGTTCATGAATATTACTGAGTTACAAGTAAATTTAGAAAGGAAAATCAGACACTATTTATACTCAAATAACAGATATATGGTGTTAAAAATATGATGCTCTAAGATATAAGACAGCCCAAAGCCTGAATCATAGTAAGTCTTCAAGACATTTCTTTCCCCCTGATTTATACAAATAGGCTTTGAACATTTTAAGTTCCAAATTCTGTATTAGTGCCGATTAAGCTTAGCTTCTGAGGACAAAGTTAGTGTAAAAAAAAAAAAGTTAGTGCAAATACTGTTAAAATATCTAAGAATTAAAGTTAGTGTAAATACTGTTAAAAATATCTAAGAATAAATGTTGTTGTTATGTGCTATCAAGTTGGAAATGACTCATAGCTGACGTCGAACAGTTTTTTAGAGGCAGTAAATGGCACAAGAGGAGCCTGCCTATCTTAATACTCCCATAGAGGGATTAGTAGATTTAAATTGCAAGCCTAGGGTTGGCAGTACAACTAAGGATTGACAGTTTACCACTAAGTCATCAGAACTCTCTAAAGACTAAATACTAACGTAATTTTTTAAAAAAATTTTTAATTTTTTATTTTTTTTTTTACAGAGGTTTTGGATTTCCATTCATTCATTGCCGCAATTTTCTCCCTGCCCACCCCTCCCCACCAGCTCGCTTCTCCCTCCGAAGAGAGAAAAAAAAAAAGAAAAAAAATTCCTTCATTAGTATACAATTCCCCCGAGTACACTTCTCTATGCAACCTTAATTCTGGATTCCTGTGCTAACCACAATACTCAATCAATACTTCTAATCCGTTTTTTCCCTCATCTGTTTCAATACAATATACATAATGGACATTATGCTGAGTGAAATACCTCAGTCACAAAGGGACAAATACTGCATGGTGCCACTGTTGTAGAATGGGTCTGACATCAGGGTGGGATTATGACAGTAATATTTTTTTAAAAAACATGTTATTTTAAAAAAAAAACCATGTTATTTACTTTTTTGTTATATAAGTCCACAAGTGCCTACCACTCTCTTTCTGAAAATGATAGGCACACATACCATTCTGCTACTGCTTTAAATCAGTTTCAAAATGGAATAAAAAAGGAAGTTTATTTCCTACAACTATCCAACTTGCTACTCCCAGCTCAATACTCCTAACCACAATATAAGTTTATAATTAAGCAGAATTCATCTAAAGCTAAGATGAACTTCAATAACATACTGACCAATTTTCCCAAAAGGATCATCCTTGAAGGGATCACCTGTAATAAAATCAATAAGCAGAAATAAAAATTAACAATTTGGCTTTTGTGAATCATTATTTACTTTGTTGCTGTTCTTAGGTGCTAATGAGTCCAGCACAAGCCACAGCTACCCTTCCACCCTTTGAACAGCAGATATGAACCCTGTCCTATATTATGCCATTCTCACAATCTCTGACACACTTGGGCCCATTGCTACAATCACTGTCAGTTCACCTGGTTAAGGGTCTTTCTTTCTTTCACCGATCCTTCACTTTTGGAAGCATGATGGGCCTCTCCAAGAATCAGGCTCTCCTGGCAACATGCCCAAAGTATGTGAAATGAAGATACATCTCCTTTGCTTTTAGAGAGCACTCTGACTGCAACGTTCTTCAAGGCATACTTGTTTGCTCTTTTGGGAAACCCTAGGACACTCAGTGCTCTTCTCCAACATCAAAGCTCAAAGGCATCAATTCTTCTTCTGTTATTCTTAGTCACTGTCCAGCTCTCAGATGTTTAGCAAGTGACTGAAAAGACCATCACCTGAATCAGGTACCTTAGTCTTCAAACTGACATCATTGCTCTTCAATAATTTGGAGAGGTCCCTGACTGCAGACTTTTCCAGTGCAGTATGTCTTCTACCTCCTGACCACTGATACTAAGGGTACTACTGATTATGAATCCAAGTAAGATGAAGCTGTTGACAGTTTCACGCTTTTCTCCACATATCATGAAGTTTACCTACCAGTTCAGTGGTGAGAACTTTTGTCTTCTTGATGTTGAGATGTAATCTATACTGTAGGCTGTATTTTTTGTTCTTCTGTATCAAGTCCTTCAAAGTCCTGACTTTCAGTAAGTACGGCTGTGTCATCTGCATACAGAGGGTTATTGATTCTTCCTCACACAGTTCAGATACTCAATTTGCTAAGGATACAGATTGAATCTGTATGGAGAAATACACAACCTTGATGCAAACCTTTGTTAATTTTAAATCATGTAGTGTTCCCTTAGTGTTCATAGGGTTTTCAACACTAGGGAAACACTGCAAGATTTAAAATTAACAAACATATGCAAGGCTGCATACTTTTTCATACATATTCAATCTGCATCCTTAGCAAATTATTTGAGAACAGATAATGTCTTAGAAAGGGGTGCAGCCAGAGTGCTTTGCCTCACATACTTTGGGCATGTTGCTAGGAGAGGCTATTCCTTAGAGGACATGATACTGGGAAGGCTGGAGTGTTGGCGAAGGAGACAAAGTCCCTCAACCAGGCTGACTGATACGATGACTGTTGCAATAGGCTCTTGTGTGCCAGGAAGTGTGAGGATGGCACAGGATAGAACAGGGTTCAGATCTTCTGTTCCCAGGGTCATTGTGAGTTGTGCTCAACTAGATGGCACCGAACAACAACCACAACAGTGTTCTGTTACTTTGTTCAACCACATCTCCTGGTCTAGGTATAAGTTTTGCATGAGCACAATTATGTTTTCTGGATTCCTGTTCTTCTCAATGTTAGACATAATTTGTTATCCACACAGTAAAATGCCTTTCTGTAGTGAATAAAGCACAAATAGATATTCTTATTTTCCACTTTCAGCCAGGATCCATGTATATCAGCAGTGATGTCCCTGATACCACAGCTTCTTCTGAATCTAGCTTAAACATCTGGCAGTTTCCTGTTTTATGTACTGTCAAGCTGTTTTTTAATTATCTTCAGCAGTATTTTGATATTAACGCTATCTCGTGCAATTTTCAGAATCTCTCTTCACATCTTTTGTTTTTTCTTTCTCCTATGGTTTTGTAATCAACTTTTGCTGTCTACATGGACATTATCTTTGATGCCATCTCATAACTCATCTGGTCTTCAATCACTGGTGTTCAATGCTTCAGACCTATTCTTAAAATGATTTTTAAATCCAAGTGGGATAGATATAATATTTTAGTTCTCATGGACTTGTAATAATTTTCTTCGGTCTCAATTTGAACTTGCATATGAGTAACTGATGGTCTATTCCAGTCAGTTCTTGACCTAGTTTTTTTTTTTTTTTTTTCTTGACCTAGTTTTGACTGCTGATACTGAGCTTCTCCAATTCCTTCCACAGATGTAGTTAATCTGTTTCCTATGTAGCCCATCAGGTGAGGTCCATGTGTACAGTGTCACCTGCATTTTTTAAAAAAGGTATTTACAATGAATTAATCCTTGAACCTAGAAAGTTTGATCATTCTAGTTACGGCCTTATTTCCAACACCAAGACTGTACTTTGCAATTACCTTTCCTTTCTCAGTGTTTCCAACTCTTGCATTCCAGTCACCAACTATTATTAGTGCATTGTGATTCCACATTTGGTCAATTTCAGACTGCAAAGTTTGGAAAAATCAATTTCCTCCTTTTTTAGCTTTAGCTATTGGTGTTTATACTTGAAAAATACTCGTATTAACAGATCTTCTTTGTAGGCATATGGATGATATGACTCAGGGGTACTGTACTTCAGGATGGAATTTGAAATTGTCTTTTTAACTATATATTCAACACTCTTCTTCCTGTTTTTCATTCCTGGTATAGTATACCATGTAATTGTCTGATTCAAAGTGGCCATAGCTAATCCAGTTCATCTTTGACAACTTCTAGTTTTCCAACATTTATACTTTCTACATTCCATGTTCTAACAATTGAATGATGCTTGCAGCTGTTTCTCTTCATTTTGACTGATTTCCATTATGGGCTTTACTTCTAACACTGTAACTATCTTTGTTCCTCTATTGTTCAAAGGGTTTTCAGAGAAGTGGTATTTAACATAGTTGACAATGACAGATGATAACTTATAAAATTTTATCTCTCTTCAGAAACATCACAGCCAGTTTGAAGGGTAGGGAATCGGATTCTGAACTCTTTCATAACTTACTTTTTTTTTTTAAAAAAAATAGAATGGTATTGCATTTTTAAGGACTAATTGCTGGCTTACTTGAAGCTGTTCAGCCTCCTTTTCTGCTCCATAACAACTCTTTCCTTTGGCTCTGTCTTGAAGAAGAAACACACTCATACTCAAAGGGCTCTTCTTGTTGGCATGGTAAGGTGTACTTGAGTTACCTCCAACTCAAAGCATCCTGATGTACAAGAAAACAATACCAGGTCCGGTACCAACTTCACAGTTTTTGATATGTTTGAGCCGACTCTAATAATCACTATGTACAGTCCATTTCACTGAGGGTTTTTTCCTCTTTTTCACTGACCCTCTATTTTACCAAGCATACTGTACTTCCCTGAGGACTGGTCTCAGTTAATAACAAGTCACATAAGACATAGTCTTGTCATCCTCCCTTCTAAGAAACTTCTTAGATATACTTCTTCCATGACAGATTTATTCATTCTCCAGGAAGCCCAAGGGACAAATAATATATAACTTTTTCACCATCACTATGATTGAAAGGCATTCATTCTCCTTATCAACTGCCAAGTTTTTCCATGCAGATGAGGCTACTGAAAATATCATAGGCACACACCTCAGTCCTTAAAGTGGCATCTTAACAATTAAAAGTGGTCTTTGCAGTAGGTTTATCCAATACAACATATTGTTTACATTTTGACTGCTGCTTCCATGGGCAATGGTTGTGGAACTAATAAAGTCCTTAACAACATCAATCTTTTTCTCCGTTTAGCATAATGTGGCTTATTGGTCTACATGTGAGGACATCTATTTACTGTGAGGTATGATTGATACTGAAGGCTGCAGCCTTGACATTCATCACTAAAAGTTTCAAGTCGTTTTAACTTTCAGCAAGCCAGGTGTGGCATTTGCTTATATGCAGGTTATTAATAAGTTTTCCTCAATTCTGATGCTGTATTTTTCTTCATCTAATCCAGCTTTCAGATTATTTACTCTGTATACAATTATGATGAAACCATACAAACTTTAATATATACTATAAAACGCTTATTTCTAGGGTTTAGGATGTTGTCCAGTCATCTGTAACTCATAGCGATCTTATGTACAATAGCTCTGATATTAGTAAATTTGAGCACATCAACCTTCACTCTTTGCTATCATTAAAACAAGTAGGCTTGTAAAACAAACCCTACTCTTACATTGAATAAGGTTTTCTATAAAGATGTATTTTATATAACTCAATGATCTAAAAATAAGAGTACTTACTTCCAACAAAAGGATCAGACTGGAAGAAATCCAAATTTGTATCTGCAACTGGATCTGTCAGTGAGTTTGATTCTACATCAAATGGATCTTCCTAAAAGATAATGTTAAAAATATTTTAAACCTAGGTAAATTAAATTTTAAAACAAAGCTTATCTTCCTAAAAAGTAATGTAAAAAATGTTTTAAAAGTTAGCATTTTAAAATAAGGTCACAGAACAAATTAATGTGCCTATTTTGAAAAAGAAATTGAATATAGTTTAACAAATATTTTCACAGTCAGAAGACATATTTGACACTTTTTTTTAATCTTTTCTTATCCTGGAAACCAGTGATAGGAACATTTAAATACAAAATTATTCTCACCTCTTTTGACTGTTTCTCACTGTTAAATTCAGGACAAGCTTTTTCTTCAACAGCTGCAGTAACCATTTCCTTTTCATCAGTCATACTGGTAGGTGATATTTCAGGACTGTTTCTTGCCTACAAAATATTAAGCTACGGGACTTAAATTTTGTTTCTATTTGGCAAAGGAAACTGACAAAGATCAACCAAAAATTATTTTAAAAACCAGCAATAATCACAAAACCCTCCAAAATAGAATATAGGGAATGAATGATTTCTTAGGAAAATTCTCTCCAGACACTGAAGTCAAAGAAGCCAGAAACCTTCAGGTTTTCCTTATGCACTTTCTTTTCAGACATACGTTAAGGCTGAGAGTCAGATATCAACTCTAACAGAGTCATATTTCTTTCCTACATGTTTCACTTCCTCATCATCTTCACATCCATTTTCCACATTTTTTAAAAGGTCAATATAAGTGTGTCACTTTTTACTTAAAATTCTTTGATAAATATTTAATTGGATAAGATCTAATGGCTACTCAATGGATAAGAATCTCAATGCATTAAGATTCATCCAAACCTCTCACATTTTCCATCCTAAAGTGCTTGCCTTGTATGAATAACAATCATCACTGAATTGAGGTTTAGTGTGTGTGTGTGTGTGTGTAGACACATACACATACACACACACACACACACACACGCGCACGCACGCACTGTATTTCCATTCCAGAAACAAACTAGAGTTCGGCAAGTTTGGAGGGTACACAGACTTCCTAACTGGATCTGATAAAGCATCAGAGATAGTGAGATAACCCCAAGAGAGAGCAGTCTAATCTCCTCCCAACATTCCCGTCTATCATCACAAGATAAGCTTTGAAAATTGCTCAAAGTTCTGTAGAGCATATTTGCCCTCATCTCTCCCATACTTCTGTAAATGTTGTTTCTCTGCCAGGAACATACTCCCTCTTTGTTTACTCCCTTCTTCCTTGTGAAAGATCACTTGCAAAGTGTTTCCTTCAAAATTTCTGTCCTAACTAGTCTCCAACTCTCCAGAATAGCCTATACTTTCCTTATCACAGCCCTTTAATACAGCATTACATTATTAGATCACTGCTTGAAGACAGAGTTAAATGAATTTTGTCTCCATAGCTGTTGCACATCTAGTATATCCATACATAATTGGTGCTCTTTAAAATCAATTGGTAAACCAATGTCCCAAATGTTATGTAATAAAGAATTACTTTGGGCCGTGGATTAAAGTACTAAAGTTTACTAGTGACAGAGCTACTGTTATTAAAAACATTTTCCATAGGAAATAAATCAGTTAAAATGACCTTTTTACCTCAGTTAAAACTAGCACACACTGGTAGATAAGTACTAATTCTGTCTCTAAAAACAAATTCTCAATTATCTGTAGATATAACAAGGCTACAGTTCTATTAAGTTTCTACAAAATATTGAGCTGAATGTTCTCTAAAAAACCAAAGTTTTTGAAGCTATTCAACTCACTGGAGATTCCTGGTGTATGGGCTCAGATTCTAAGTTGTTCTGGCCTTCAGCCTGCTCATTAAGGTTGGCTGTTTCACTGCTGCTGGTGCTGAGGCTGCAATAATCTGCAGCACCATTTACAAGAACGTTTTGTGGACTACTACACCAATTTAACTGATGATTATGGTTATCCAGCTCTTTCATTTCCATTAGTTTCATCTGCATCTGTCAACACAAAACATAAACACAAAGCAGAATTACTAGCAAATTATTACTAGAAAGACATATAAAAATTATTACAAGAAACACATATAAAAATGACTATACCCCTAGATACTGGTCTAAGATATATTTACTTTCATTAAGGAGAACTCTCTGAGAAAAATAGCTTGACTTAGAGGAAAGATTTCAGTAATCCCTCTCAAGAAGTTCCTCTCTTAAAATTACAATATATGTAAATTTGCTTTTGTATATATTTTTAAATGCCCTGAAAAAAATTTTATTGAAATATTAGCAAACTAGAAGTTTTTATTTAGATAAAAAAGGATAAAGATATTGAGAAAAGGCAATGTGGCAGAGCAAGGGGAAAAACACTGTGATGATGATTTAAGAGAAAGAAAAGAAGTTGAAAGAGAGTTGTTGTTATTGATTGCCTTCGAGGTGAGCAAAACTCATAGTGACCCTATGAACAAAAGGCCTGAAGCCTTTCTATAATATTGAAATTGATGAAAGAGAGTTGTTGTTGTTATGTGCCATCGAGTCGCCTGAAACTCATAGCAACCCTATGTACAACAGCCCTAAATCCTGCTCTATCCCTTGCCAATCTTCTTGTCTCCGACACGACTATCTCCATTACCCCAGTGACTGAATCAATCCACCTCATTGAGGGTCTTCCTCTCCTGTGCTGTCCCTCCAATCTCCCAAGCATGATGTCCCTCTCCAAGGACTGGTCCTGCCCTGCAACAAGTCCAAAGTTTGTCAGATGAAACTTCAGAATTCTTGCCTCCGGCGAGCAGGCTTGGCTTCACCCTCTCCAGGACGAACTTGTTTGGTCTCCTGGCAGTCTATGGTATATCCAATATTCTTTTCCAGCACCACAGCTCAAAGACTTCAACACTCCTATCAGCCCTAGTCATTGTCCAGCTCTCTGATGTATAGCAAGTAATTGCAAAGACAATGGCTTGTATTAGGTGCACCTTAGTCTCCAGACGGATGTTACTCTGCAGTACTTTGGAGAGGTCTCTGACAGGAGACTTTACCAATGAAAGAGTTGTTGTTGTTGTTGTTATGTGCCGTCGAGTCGCTTGCGACTCATAGCGACCCTATGTACAACAGCCCTAAACCCTGCTCTGTCCTATGCCAATCCCACTGTCTCTGATACACCTACCCCGATTACCCCAGTCACTAAATCAATCCACTTCATAGAGGGTCTTCCACTCTTGCGCCATCCCTCCACCCTCCCAAGCATGATGTACCTCTCCAAGGACCTGTCCCTCGTTACATGTCCAATGTATGTCGGGTGAAGCCCCAGAATCCTTGCCTCCAAGGAACAGCTTGGTTTAACCCTCTCCAGGATAAGCTAGCTTCCTGTGGTTTAGCAGTTTTTTAAATTAATGTGTAGGTCTTATTGAATAATATTTAAATCCAAGTTATACCAACTAGTCTAAACAGAGGGCTTCAAGTTCTACTGACTACAAACATCCAGGACTAAGAAGGCATAACTAAATACATTGCATATTAAAAGAAAAACATCGAGGGCCATGGCCAAGAGGAAAAGATGCTTACTTCTGCTAATACCTCCAATGAATGCAAACTTACTAATATGTAAAAGAAATTGAGAAGACAAAAATTCGCTCATAGAGGAAAAATGAGTAAAATAGAATCTGAGCAGTATCTATATATTATAAAATACTTTTAAGTCTTTTTATTTAGCATGATGGGTTTTTTGTTTTTAGCAGACATAAAAGTTATCTATTAACCTTTCATAAATTTACTCAAGGTTCTGGTCCCACATTCTGTTTACCCCTTAGGGTTTAAAAATTACTCACACTGAAATCTGTAATCAACCACAGATTTTTGTAGGGCTTTAACCTGAAGAAAAATCTCCCACTACTATATTGGATTAGGAAACAAGTTTAAATCTAGATCTATCACTTTCCAGGTGGTCTTAAGCCAAAGTGTCCCCTCCAAGCCTCCACTTCTTAGTATATAAAGGGAGGACCTCCACCGAGGGTATCTATGCGAAATCAGAAGAGATATTATCTTTAAAATAACTCCATAAATTGCAAAGATCTATATAAATGATACAAGATCCACAATCAATACACTTGGTGTAGGCTTAAGGTTAGAGATCCTTTGGTTCATTCTTATTGCAAAAGCTAAAATATGGTGATTCAGAAAGCTCATCATTAATTATCTCCTTTTTAGCTGAACTTTAGATAGCCATGAAAGTTTCCGGAAAACTTAAAGCCAGACTTTCATGTTTATAAATTTATATATACAAATTGCTCTGTCATAAGAAAACGGTATATTTATGCTTAAAATGTAGAGATTGATAAAAGGATATGCTTTCTTCTACAGACTTCAAATAAATCCTAGTACTCTATGTTATACACTTGGTGAGGTAGTTTTCCTTAATAACAAACACTGTTTTTTACACTTTAGTGATGACTTAAAATATTCAGAGCCCTTTCTACTTTGTGCTTTTATGCTCCCTCTTCTAAAATAAGCTCTCTTTTAAAAATGTCAAATAGAAAATAAAATTAAGCCACAGATGTGGATTAAAAGATTTATAAATCTTTTATTCGATAAAGGGTTTGTTGTCTAGGTCTAGACTAAATAAAAACACGTCTTGTACAAGTAAGAAAATGCATCCAATCTTATATAAAAAGATTTGAATAAAAAGATGCTCAATATCACTACTCATTATATTCCAAACCCCACTGCTGTCAAGCCCTTCAGGCTCTTGGGGATTCTTCACTGGGTTTCTAAGGCTTTTGATCTTTTTAGGAAGAGACCAGTCATCTTTCTCCTTTGGAGCAGTAGTAGATTTGAAAAGGTGCTCTTTTAGTTAGCAGCTCAACATGTAATAAACTATGTCCCCAGAGTTCCTATTGAAATGTAAATTAAAGCCATGACAACCCTCCATCAGTTTCCAAGGCTATATATCTTACAGGCAAATAGTGCCTATTTTTCTATGGAGGAACAGTTAGTGGATTCAAACCACTAGTTATTCAAGACCTTTTGAAGAGCAGTGTAAAAGCCTATGGACTACACCATTAGAGCTACTGGTATTGCTATACTTACTAGAACGAATATAGTTAGAAAACCAAAAAGGAAAGTGTTGAAGAAGATGTGAAAAAAACCAAACACTAACAGAAATGTAAAATGATATAATCACTTTGAGAAAATAATTCAATAGTTTGCTTATGCCTGCATACTTATATGTAAATTTTTTTACAATCATATTCATTTTGTAATAGCCAAAAAAGTAGAAACAATCCAAATACTCATTAACTGGTGAATGGATAAATCAAATGAATGCCACAGAATACAAACTGTAGTTGTTGTTATTATGTGCCGTAGAGTCACCTGAGACTCATAGCAACCCTATGTACAACAGCCCTAAATCCTGTACAACAGCCCTAAATCCTGCTCTATCCTGTGCCAATCTCACTGCCTCTGACACACCCATCCTGAATACCCCAGTCACTGAATCTATCCATCTCATAGAGGGTTTTCCCCT
>NW_006399755.1:6427592-6429354 GCF_000299155.1 Elephantulus edwardii
AACACAAAACAATTCACCATGACCAACTGGGATTCATAACAGGTATGTAAAGATGGCTCAACATAAGAAAAACAAAACAATCAGTGTATTTCATCACATTAACAAAGCAAAGAACAAGATGCTATCAAGTGATGCAGAAAAGGCCTCGGAAAGAATCCAATGACCTTTCCTGATTAAAACACTCACCAAAAATAAGATTAGAGGGGAGTTTCTTCAACATGATATATGCAAACCAGAGAGCCAACACTGTTTTCAATGAGGGAGATTAAAGACATTCACTTTGAGAACAGGAACTAGGCAAGGATGCCCACTATCACCTTTCTTTTTCAATACTGTATTGGGAGTCTTAGCAATAACACTAAGACGAGAGAAGGAAATAAAAGTATACAAATTGGCAAAGAGGAGGTAAAATTATCTCTCTATGTAGATGATATGATAGTATACTTAGAAAACCCTAAAGACTCAGCACGAAAACTACTGGGCATAGTTGACCAATACAGCAAAGTGGCAAGATACAAGATCAACATACGTACAAGAATGAATGAATGAGAACCCAAAATCTCTGTAAATGTTCATTAAAACTAATAAAATTTAATTAAAAAAAAAAACACCCCAAGATCAACACAAAAAAATCAACTGGATTTCTCTATAGTGACAGAGATCAACATACAAAAATCAACTGGATTTCTCTATAGTGACAGAGAGAATACAGAACTGGAGATAAGTAAAACATCCTTCACAATAGCTAATCACAAGATTAAATACTTCAGAGTAAATCTAACCAGAAGCACAAAGGATCTATTCAAAGAAAATTACAAAATATTAATACAAGAAACAAAGAGAAACCTGGAGAAATGGAAGAATATACCTTGTTGATCGATAGGAACACTCAATATTGTGAAAATGACAATACCACCAAAGGCAATTTACACACTGAATGAAATTCCAATACAAATACCAATTCCATTCTTCAACGAGATGGAAAAGGTAATTTCCAATTTCAGTACTCCTTAAAAAGACAAACAAGGTAGGAGGCATCTCACTCCCTGATTTCAAATCCTACTGCACTGCCGTGGTGGTCAAGACAGTGTGGTACTGGTACAATGACAGATACACATGTCAATGGTATAGATAGAATTGAGAATCCAGAAATCAACCCATCTACCTATGGCCAACTGATTTTTGACAAGGAGACGAAATCAGTTAAGTGGGAAACGACACCAACAAATGGTGCTGGCAAAATTGGAAAATTATCTGCAGAAAACTCAAGCAAGATCCACACCTTAATCCACACACAAAACCCAACTAAAAGTGGATCAAGGACCTAGGACTAAAACAAAGGACTATAAACTTTATTAAAGAAAAGTTTGTAAGAACTCTAGAAGTCCTAATCCACAACATAAACAGTCTTTCAAGCATCCTCAAAAACTTACAACCAGGAGGAGATAAAATAGATGAATGGAACCTTCTAAGAATCAAGTATCTATGCATATCCAAAAACTTCTCCAACAGGGTAAAAAGGGAAGCCACAGACTGGGAAAAAGTATTTGGTAATGAAATGTCAGAAAAGGAACATTTCTAGAATTTATAAATCTAGAATTTATAAAATACTCAAGCATCTTAACAAGATAAAGGTAAACAACCCAAATGAAAAATGAGCCCAGGATATGAACAGACACTTCACCAAAGAAGACATTCAGATGGCCAACAAACTCATGAAGAAATCTTCAAAATCCCTAGCTCTAAGAGAGATGCAAATCAA
>NW_006399755.1:6431649-6465800 GCF_000299155.1 Elephantulus edwardii
TATAACCTGCGTTTATGTCTCTTAAAAAATGTATTTGCTATGAATAAGTCATTGATTGTGGAAAATTCAATCATTCTCTCTCCAGCTCCATTTCTGTCACCGAATCCATAGCAAAGATAATCATCAGCTATACAAGCTATAAAATAAAGTTATGACAAATGACAAGAAACTTTTTAGTATTAAAACTCTATGTTCTAGGGAGCTCTGGTGGCCTAGTGGCAATAAGCTGCACTGAAGTCCCACAGGTGTGTGGTTTGAATCCACCAGATGCTCTTCTAGAAAAGGAGGGGCAATCTCCTCCTGTACCAGTCAAATCCAATTTGACGGTACACGCACACAAAATGATGATGATGATGATAATAATAATAATAACAATAATAATAAAAAAAGAACACAAACTAATAATAATAATAATAATAATAATAAAAAACAACACAAACCAAAAAACCTCTCTATGGTCTATAGGGAGTTGTGCTGTTGACCCTAAAGTCATACCTCCCTGGCCACTCAAGCCCACTGGTAGTCCAGAGGGAGAAACACGGGCAGTCTCTTGTTATAGTCTTGGGAATTCAACGGAATTATGAATTGGTTTCAATCGGTTATGAACTGGTTTCAATGAGAGAGAGATATTAAAAAATAGATAATAAACTTAGCACAAAGAGGAGTAGCAAATATTGAGAACATATTAAAAAGAACATATTACATAATATGACATTTGAACTTATTTCCTACTTCCACAAAGACTTACTGAACTGATTTCCTGTTGTGAATCATGTAGATGCTGTTGAAGAGGTCCCAACTGTGCTTTGCCTGACTCCACACTCTCTTCTAATTCTGCTGTTTCTTGCTGTAGGCGGCTCAGTTCTTCTCTAGCTTTGGCCAATTCTTCTTCATAACTGGAGATCTGTGATTCTTGACTAGTTAATTCAGCTTTCAGAGATGAGATCTTTACAGTGATCAACAGAAGGAAAAGGGTTTAAAAGATGAGCATCATTAAAATGTTCCAAATATAACACTTTTATTATTTAACTTATCTTTTACTGTAGTTTTTCCCTAAAGTTTGTTTTTTGGTGTTTGAAAAGGGTAAGGAGGAGAGGAAGAGAGGAAGTTGGAGGCAATCCAGTTTTGTTTCCAACTAAAATTCAGAAAAATAGTACATTAAGTGCTCTGATATTTGCCTTCTGAAGAAAGGCTATAATTTCTTGGTGAGCCTTGCTCCATCTTCCGTCACTGCTCAACTGTTAAGATTACTAATCTAACAACAAAAGGAGAAAAAAAAATTAACTCTTAAGGTAGAAAAAACAGCAGTGAACAACCAGACTTTACCAGTTGGGCTTCTTCAGCACATTTCTTTCTGACTTCCTTGAGCTGCTCTTCCAACTGGGCTTTCTGCTCATCCAGTTCATCAAGGAGTTCCTGTACTTGCTGCTTCTGGGCCTGAAGCTTTTGAAGATTAGTATTCTCCCTCTGAACCTCATCTTGAAGATCCTAAAATACAAAAACATGAACATATTTCTATTCTTTGGAGGGGAGGATAATAACAACCAACAGAATTTATACAAAGGAGAAATAAAGCCCTGTCTTAAGTATACTATATTGATGGATTGGAGAACTCCTAACTTTAAACATAGTATTTACTTGAGGATTTCTTTTCTACATTCCAGATTTTAATAACCAATTAACTCATTCAAATCTGTCCTTAACAGATGTGACCTTCCTGCTCCAATCCTATTCCCCATCAAATTTCACTTCAGTACATACTTGTAATTTTTTGTATGATCTTTATTGAGATAATTTATATACTATAAAATTCACTGACCTAAATGGTATAATTCAATGGTTATATATATTCACAGAGTTGTGCAATCATCATCACAATCCAATTTAAAAATGTTTCCATCATTCAGAAAAGTTCGCTCATCCTTTTTTCCCTTTTTCTTCTCATATTCTTTTGAAGGCAATACATGCTATGACCTTAAATCCCAGGTTACCAATGACCTAATTTCTTTCTGTATGTATAGTTTGGTCTTTTGTCAAAATTTCACAAAGCTGAGTTATATACTATATATCTTTGATTTATTTCACCTAGTATAGTGGTTTCTGAGATTCATCTGTGTTTGTACATACATAAATAGTCCATCCTTTTTTATTGTTGATCCTTTGTATGGAAAAACCAGTTAAATATTTTCAGCTTTGGGTTAATAGTAATGTTGTTACGTACTATCTACCTGGAACCAACACACAGCTGATCATCCAGTAAGTTTTCAAAGGCTGTAAACTGCATGGATGGAGACTACATATTTTCTCCTGAAGAAGAGCAGTTAGTGGATTTGAACTGATGCTTTTAGGATGACAGCACAACTCCTGACGCTAAGTCACCAGAGTTACCATTAATAATAATAGAGCACATAATTTATCTTCTTTATTGTCTATCTCTTTCCACATGAAAGCAGAGATCCTTTAAAGCTCAGTTCACTACTGTACACCCAGTTCCCAGTAAACAGGACACAGTCTTTAAATATTCAATAAGGATGCTTAAATATATCAAATAAAAAGTTGTCAGCTATCTCCTAATTAATAATTTAACTAAAAACTTAACAGAATTTAAAATAGTCCTGATGTGTTGATTCTAAAAGATATTTGGAAGGACAAAGAACTAAGAACATTATAAAATACAGGACAAATTTATAAAATTGATTTGGACAGTTTATGATCCTGTTAGTGCAAGGAAAGATAAATAAAAAGAGCAGAAAATGAGAATTTAAGCCTATGCATACACAGAAAAACTGGCTACATAGGAAAACAAATGCAAAGACATGACATTTCTAGGGGAAGAAGAAACCAACGTAATAAACAGTCCTGGGCATTTTCATATGGAAAAAATGATATTTAGTCTCCAAATAAATTAAAATAAAATATAAAAATTCCCAGTATATTTTATATCAATGTGGAAGACAAAGCCTTTGAAATGTGACCAGAGTAGGAGATATTTTCTGAAAACACAACAAAGAAAAATCATCTTAAAATTGAAAATTTACTTAATTAGGGTATACTCCAAGTAGTGGAATAGCTGGGTCATATGAATTTCTTTGTTCAGCTTTTTGAGGAATCACCAAACTGCCTTCCATTTTACAATCCCACTAACAATGTATAAGCATTCCTTTCTCCACATCCTCTCTAATATATATTAGTTGCTGCCCTTCTAAACTTTGCTACTGCTACTGGGTATCTTACTGTGGTTTTGATTTACATCTCTCTTATTGTCAGTGATTTACAACATTTCTTCATGTTTCTGTTTGGCATGTGAATGTCCTCCTTGGTGAAAAATCTTTCCATCTCTTTTTGCCCATTTTGTAATTGAGTTATCAATTTTTTTTTCTTCTGGAGGCCCTGCAGGATTGTATAAACTTTCGAAATGAGAACTGAGGCACAAATAAACACTGTACGCTAATGTTCATAGCAGAATTATTCATCATCGCAAGAACATAGACACAGCCCAAATGCCCAACCAAAATAGAATGGATTAAGAAATTATGGTACATTCATACAATGGAATACTATGCAGCATGCAGAAGCAATGATTCTGTAAATTACTACCCAACACGGGAGGGACTGGAAAGCATTATGCTAAGTCTCATAAGGACAAACACAGGATAAGACAATTACTGTAGAACGAGTATGAGGAGATCCAAGTGGGGGGGGCTTGATCATAGAGTCACACAATTTGATGGGTGGAGGGAGGGATGGTTAGACAAAAGGGGAAAGATCTGGTGTGAAAAACAATGTATACAAATTTTATGAGCTTTATATGTAAACCAGTATAAAATTTTAAAAAGTGGAAAAAAATTTACGTGCTAGATGTGAAACATTAAATTTTGGAGCTAATGCTGTCAACTAAAAAGCAAGCAGTTTGAACAGACCAGCAGCAAAAGAAAGATGGGCAATCTCCTCCTGTGTGATTTATAGCCTCTTAAAAGTTGTGGAGAGTCAGCTTTGAGTTGTTTGAGCTATGCTGTTGTTGACTGCCGTCAAGTCGAGCACAACTCTATGAACAAAAGGCCTGAAGCTTTTCTATAACTACTGACATTTATCAAAGTTCACAGTTTCCATGTTGTTTAGTAAGTGGATGCCACTCCTGCTATGAGTCAGTTCCAATTCAATGGCACACAATCATGACGACAACGTAAGGCTAATGTGACAATTTTCATTTTGTATGGAAATACTCTTTCCTGCTTGAAGAATGCTAACAGTGGCGTACACCTTTCTTGTATTTTCAAGCTCAAAGATTTGGTTTTATATTATATAAAGTTATTAATCTTATAATTTTAAAAGGCAAATTAATAGGTTAATATTAATGAAGCTTAATACAAGGGAAACAAAGATTCTCACCACTGGGCTGATTAGTGGCATAAAGACAAATGGTGAAAAGATTGAGATTTTTACAAGCTTCAGTTTACTTGGCTCCACAATCAACATTCTTGGTACCAGTAGGCAGGAAATCAAGGGATAAACTGCATTGGGAAAAGTCTGATGTCAGGGACCTCTCCACTGTACTGAAGAGCAACGATATTAGTCTGGAGGTTAAGGTGTGCCTTGCTATGAGTCAGAAAGCTGAACAGTGACTAGGGGTATAGAAGAAGAATTGATGCCTTTGAGCTGTGGTGCTGGAGAAGAGTATTGAATATACCAAGGACTGCTAGGAGAACAAATAGGTTCATCTTACAGAGGGTGAAACCAAGATGCTCCTTGGAGGAAAAAAATTCAAGCTTCGTCTGACATACTTTGGGTATGTTGCAAGAATTGACTAGTCCTTGGAGAGGGTCACCATGCTTGGGAGGGTAAAGAGCTAGTACAAGAGAGGAAGATCCTTGATGAGATGGATTGACTCAGTGAGCAGGATAATGGGAGTAGGTGTGTCAAAGACAGTAACAATGGCTCAGGATAGAGGAGGGTTCAGAGCTACTGTACATAGGGTTGCTATAAGTCACAAGCAACTTGATGGCACTTAAGAAAAATGTATTTGTTTTTACATTATATAAAAATAAAGTCACTATTCTTACAACTTTAAAAGGTAGATTAATAGGTTCATTTTAAGAAGTAACTTGACAAGTCACTGGTTTGAAAAATTCTTACAAACTCATCATAAAATATGGAGATTTTAATTTTAAAACTCATAGTGAAAAGCTAAAAATGAAATAAATTAGTATCTGCCATGTGCAATGAATAATTTTATTAGTTTGGGAATAGAATTCCTTTTACACAGAATTATGAAACTGTTTATACACAACAATGTACTGATTCAAAAGAATTATTTTCCTAAAAAATTCTGAGAAAGTTTTTTCTCTTTTATTTAGGAATACTGAAGGCTAAGAACTAAAATGTTACTTATTCCATCCTGAATATGCTATGCCTTATTCCTTCCTTCTCACAGTCTCAAAGAAAAATGTAGAACTTAAAGTGGTAATGAAATATATAGCCTAATAATCAGATGTAAGTTTGAGGTTTCAATTGTAAATCCATGTAAGTAAAAGAAAATTTCTCTTAAAAGACTCATATAAACTGACTAGGACATACTGCTAATTTTAGAAAGATAAATGCAAAGACAAAAAAAGTATAATCACAAATTACAGCAAATTGTTAACAATGGCTTTCTAGAATGTAAAATTGTGTTTTAAAATATTTTTTCTTTGTTTTATAAGCTTATTTGAAGCCTTTAAAAAAATTTTTTTTTATTTGAAGCCTTTTAAATGTATTTAAAAGTTAACAATGAATCCATATAGTTGTTGTTAGGTGCATCAAATCAATGATGACTCACAGTGACCCTAGAAACAATAGATCTGAACCTTTTCCTATCTCACACCATCTTCACCATTGGTGTCACGCTCAAGCCCATTGTGGTGTCTACTGTTGCAATCCATCTCGTACCCTTCCCAGCATGAGGTCTTTCTCTAAGGACTGGTTCCTCCTGCCTTACTTCTAAAAAGCACTCTGGTTGCACTTCCCTCAAGGCAGACTTGTTATTTTGGCAAGCCCATGCATGGTATAATACTCTTTTTCAATATCACAATTCAAAGGCATCAATAATTCTTCAGACTTCCTATTCATTGTTCAACTTTCAGATGGATAGGAAACAAATGACAATATCAAGGCTTGAAGCAAACACACCTTAGTCTTTAAACTGACATCATTGGTCTTTAGAACTTTTTTTTTCATTTTTTAGAACTTTGGATAGGATTTTGAAAGCATATTTCTCTAATACAACACAACTTACGCTTTGTCTGCTGCTAGCAAAGGTGTTGATGTGGATCCAAGTAAAACGAAATCCTTTACAACTCCAATCTTTTCTCTACCTATCATCATGTTGATTGCTGGTTCAAAGGTAAGGATTTCTGTTTCCTCAGTGTTGAGATCTAACCCATAATGAAGGCTGTAATCCTGGATCTTCTGCAGCCAGTGTTTCAAGTCTTCTCTTTCAGCAAACAAGACTTTGTCATCTTCACAGCGCAGGCTGATGAGTCTTCTGAATACTGATGTCAATTAAGTGTAGAGAAAGGCTACAACTTTGACACATACCTGTCCTAATTTTAATTTTAGTTTCCTTGTTTTGTTTCAGTGACTGCTTCTTGATCCATGTATAGGTCTCACTGGAGTATACATAATTAAGTGTCCTGGGATTGTTGTTCTTCTCAATTTTAGCCGTAATTTGTTATGATTAAAGAGTGAAATGTTTTTGCATAATCATTAAAACATAAGTAATTATCTTTTTAGTATTCTGGCTGAAATAAAAATCTGTATTAGAAGAAAACGTCTATTGTTTTTCAAAAAAGCATTCTATTAATGATGGTTTCATAAAACAATACTTGGGGAGCTGCTTCAGAAGAAAGATTTATGCAAGAAAAAAATCAAACAAATTAATATAATACTCATTCTGCTCTTTTCCAAGGAGGACACACAATCCACTTTCTTTATCTTACTACTTTTTCTCATTTCTTAGCTGTAGGAAAGTCCACATTAAAAAACCCAAACTACTATTATCAAGTTGATTTCATGTGTTCCTAAGACTGTAAATCTTTATGGAAGCAGACAACCACAACTTTCTTCTATGGAGCAGGTAGTGGTGCAGTCATGTACCACCAGGGCTCCTTTTAAAAAATGCAAACCCACAGGGTAACACAAATTATAGGCCTTATGGGAAAGTTTACATATGTGAAATATTTCAAGGAAGATACATATCAGTATTAAAATTTCTTATAATACTTCACCAAAGAAGACATTCAGATGGTGAACACATGAAGAAGTACTCATATCCCTAGCTCTAAGAGAGATGCAAATCAAAACAACTATGAGATATGATCTCACCCCAGTAAGAATAGCAAAATTTAACAGAACAGCAAGCAACAAATGCTGGCGAGGCTGGGGAGAAACTGGAACCCTTATTTACTGTAGGTGGCAGTGTAAAATGGTGCAACCACTATGGAAGGAAGTACGGTGTTTTTGCAAAAAGATGAAAATAGAAATACCACTTGAGCCAGCAATTCCTCTACTGGGAATATACCCTAAAGAAACTGCCACCCAAGCAGATAAATGTACAGTCATGTTTACTGTGGTTTTGTTCACAATGGCAAAGAGTTGGAAACAACCCAAGAGCCCATCAACAAACAAATGTTTAGAGAAACTGTGGTATATTCATATAATGGAATACTATGCTGCACTGAAAAACAAGGAACTCATGAAATATATAAAATAGGTGACATTATGCTGAGTGAAATATCTCAGTCACAAAAGGAAAAATACTGCCTAGTGCCACTGGTGTAAAACGGGACTGACATTGGGGTTGGGGGGAACCTAAGAAAAGAGGAGATAAATGATGTATACTGCACTGAAACAGAAGAGGGAGAGAACTGTTTAAAAGGAATATATGATTAGGTATTATTTTCATGACAAGAGTCCAGAATAAGAGCTGCATAGTAAACTGGACTGGGAGGGGGGAGGATTATAACAATGAAAGAATTTTTTTTTCCCCTCTTCAAAGAGAAAAACAAACTGGGGGGAGGGGTGGGAGGGAGGAAAATGTTCAACAATGTATGAATGGGAATCCAAAGCCTCTGTAAACTTTCATTAAAATGTAAAAAAAAAAAAAAAAAAAGGACCAAAAACCACCTTCTTATGGTTTATGTGTCTATTTTTTAAAAAAAATAAAATCTCAAAAGAAATTTCAACACTGATCCAAACATAAAGTCATACTTTTTCTCAGTTGTTGTTGCTATGTGTCGTTGAGACACTTGCAACTCATAGCAACCATATGTACAAGAGCCCTAAACCCTGCTCTATCCTGTGCCAACCTTACTGTCTCTGACACACCTACTCCCATTGCCCCAGTGACTGAATCAATTAATCTCATCCTAGGTCTTCCTCTCTTGTGCTGTCCCTCCACCCTCTCAAGCATGATGTCCCTCTCTCCAAAGACTGGTCCCTCTTTGCAACATGTCCAAAGTATGTCAGATGAAGCTTCAGAATTCTTGCCTCCAAGGAGCAGCTTGGTTTCATCTTCTCCAGAACAAACCTGTTTGTTCTCCTAGCAGACCATGGAATATTCAACATTCTTCTCAACATCACAGCTCAAAAGAATCAATTCTCTTTCTATCATCCCTAGTCCAGCTCTCTGATGCACTGCAAGCAAGTGTGAAGACTATAGTTTGGGTAAAGCACACCTTAGTCTCCAGACAGACAACATTGCTCTTCAACGTTGCTCTTTCCCAGTGCAATTTATCTCTTGATTTCCTGGTTACTGGAACCCAAGAGTGTTGATTGAGCCAAGCAAACTAAAATTGTTAACAATCTCAATCTCTTCACCATCCATAATGATGCTGCCAGTTGGCCCAGTGGTGAAAATCTTTGCTTTCTTGATGCTAAACTCAATCCATATTGAAGGCTGCATTCTTTGACATTCTGCACCAAGTGCTTCAGATCCTTCTCAGTTCCAGCAAGCAGGTTTGTGTTATCTGCATAACGCAGGTTGTTGATCAATCTTCCTCCAGTCCTGATGCCACATTCCTCTTCATACAGCCCAGCCTCCCGGATGATCTATTCTGTATATAAACTGAAAAGATGTGGAGATAGAATACAATCCTGGTGTATACCCTTCCTGATTTTTTTTCAGTAGGCAGTTAAGCTGCACAAAACGAAAATGAACATATACAAATATATACATTCAGAAAAACAAAATTCCAATTTCATTATATAATTTACTTGTTAGAATACTAATACTGCAGTGCAATTTCCAAGTAAATAACAGCAGCCAGATATACTTGACTATTTTATTTTGGTAGATTTGCTTATCTTTGGACTAAATGAAGGCAGGAATTGCACACCACCTATATTCACTTCTACTTCCTACTTCTCTCCCACTGCCACCTGCCCTCTAACTCCTATTCAGCATGGTAGCAGGTATTCTTAGTGAACAGTAACTTACACTAAACTAATTTTCTCTTAACCTTAAGGCAGCTTTTTGGGTTAGCATCACAACTCCTTATGGACTAGGGCATCAGAGAACATCCTTAAGGCAGCCTTGGGCAAACGTCTTCTTGGACAGTGCTTGACTTTAGCAAATGTCAACCAACCAAATGAATGACTGAAGATATCTTAGAGATGCCTTTCCTAGGTCTGCTCTATTTCCATGATCATGCTCTACTTCCTTAACTGTGTTATCAACAGCAAAACAAAGGACAGTAGCAATCTGAGAACGATAGAAATGAAATGAACAAGACTAGTGTAATACATTGTCAATGTCTGTTTTAGAAAAATACCAAAGGACACCACTTTCAAGGTTCTTCATCCAGAAATTAAAATCTTGGCTTTATTTAAAAAGAAATGTTAAAGAAAATGTCCTGTTTTCTAAAAATCACTCAAATTACTTAAAAGGACAACATGATCTCTTTTCTTCCACAGCCCATGCTGTGTACCCATACTGAGTACTAGAAATAAAATTTCAAGAAATACATGCAAACTCTTACCAGTCTTAATAATTTAATTAATCTCAGAAACTCAAGTCTCATTTCATTCCGGTTGTTGTTAGGTGCCATCAAGTCAACTATGACTCACAGTGACCCTAAGAACAATGGATCTGAACCCTGCCCTATCCTGAGCTATCTTCACTATCGCAAATATATGAGTCTATTGTTACACTCACTGTGACAATCTCTCTTGGTTAAGGGTTTCTTTCCTTTTGCTGACCCTCCATCTTTCCAAGCATGATGTCCTTTTCCAAGGACTGGGCCCCCCACCTTCTAAAAATATGCCCAAAGTATATGAGACAACATTTCACCATCTTTGCCTCTATGGAACACCTTGGCTGTACTTTCTTTAAGGCATTTATTTGTTCATTCTAGTTCAAATGATAAACTAAGTATTTAAAATATAAAGTATTAATAACATAAATGTTTACATGTTTTATATTAAAAAATTAAAGACAAAACCCTATCAATTTAGGAACTACTTTTCTAAAAGTTCCAAAGCTTATATGCAGACATATGTAGGTGGATATATATACATGTGAGTATGCATCTGGAGAATCATTGAAAAGAATAAGGAATGTTAAGGAATTTTGATGATCTCAAAAGTAATTACTAATTATTGGCTTAAATGATTAAATGAACTAACAAACAGCAATAACAAAATCCTCTACAGTCTAACCCAAAAAATAATCAGGTACATTATGATTTCGTTCTCAAAATGCAAAGTATGAGATTATTGCTTATTAAAGAATGTATCAACTAGAAGGCAAATGCTTAAGTCAAAGAACAGGGTGTCTGTTAAGCTAGAGTGGGTGTTAGAAAACCCCACTTAACAGCCTGTCTTTATTTCCCAGTCATATGCTTCCCAGCATGTTCTAAAGAACAGTGCCGCTAGAAAAAGAATGTTGAGCTCACATCTCTAATTTTATTTCCAACTAGAATAAGTCATCCCCTTTCATCTAAGAAAAACACCAACTTTGCAATTTAAAATGAAACAAACAGACAATTCCTCTGAATGCTAAATCTTTACTGGGGATGTAAGGTTTTTCTTCCACAAGTTGTATAAACAACATAGCAAAATTTGACTTGTCATGGTACCTGCTGTGTTTTTATGGGTTTTTTTTCCATCTATGGTTTCTCGCTGTGTCTTGTCCTATTTTTAATTTCACGCACAAAATTAAGTTTATTCATTTTTACCATGAAGAGCTTCCTTACGTTTGCCTCCATCTAGGAATCTATTACCAAATGCAGTGCAAGGTATGATCCAAGAAAGAGTTTCTAAGTTTTAAGAAGCTCAAAATACATGCTGGAAGAAATTTTAATCTATACACACAAACACATCTTCCCTAAAATTAGCACCAAAAGGTAACATACTCTATAAATATGTTATATAAAGGATACAAAAAGCATTTTGAAATAGGAAAGACTAGTATAGACTGAAGGGAGCTCTGGTGGTCTAGTAGTAAGAAGCTGCATTGCATTCCTAAGGCACACGGTTTGAATCTACCAGCTGCTCCATGGGAGAAGGATGGGTTATCTCCTCCATGTGATTAAGGCTGCTGGAGGGTCAACTATGGGTCAGTTCCAACTCAAGGGTACACAACAACAACAACAAGTATATATAGATTGAAGACAGGGAAGTGGGAAGTGGTGGGACTTGTTCTGGGCTTTAAGGGGTGGGTACAATTTGCATTAGTAGGAAAGCAGGGAGAAGTCCAGATTGCAATAATAACAAAATATAAAGGTGGGGAATATAAAGAAAGTATATGACACACAGTTGAGAATTAAGTAATCAGAAAGAAAGTGGTTCAAGAGAAGTGTTTGTATTTCAACCTTCTTTTTTTATTACCCACAATATACCTATGAGGTATGGTATCTTCCCCTCATGAACTATAAGAGGCATCAGTAAAGATTTTCACGGCTGACAGGATACTAAAACTGGTTAAGAACAAAGGCAAGAAGGGAATGGCATAAGCATTTATGATCTGACTTTAAATTTTAAATGTTAGGTAATAACAGTGGCAATAGTGAGAATGAAAAACAATGACAGAAATAGCTAAGTCTGAAAATGAAGCCAACAAGGTGAATGAAGCTCATTTCAGACACACTGAGTTTGAAATGGTAAAACACAAAATAGGAACTGGAACTGTGAGATGGCAGCACAAGATAGTCAAGGACTTTAGAAATACTTGGGAATCATCATGGCACACAGTCAAGAGAAGTAACCAAGAAAAGAAAAATGTGAAGGAGACACAGAATGAGAGACGAAAAAGTGTCTCTGGCAAAGGTAGCAGTAGCAAACTAGGAAATAAGCACAAGAATATGTAGGAGAGCATAACCCAAGAAAGCAGTAACCAACCCAGTAGGAACGGCCTGAAAAATAGATTTGGTTTTGAGATTGTTGTTGCTTTTATGTGTTGCTGAGTCAGAACTGACTCACAGCTGACCATCCAGTGGGTTTTCAGAGGCTGTAGATTGTATGGGAGAAGATTGTCTAGCTTTTGTGGAGCAGGTGGATGATTTCAACCACATGGCACAGTATACAGGGAGCTCTGGTGGTGTAGTCTGGAGGGAGCCAGCCCTGCTAACCCCAAAGTAGCATCTTTCAGGCATTTTTAATCCACCAGCAGCTTTGTGAAAGATGTGTAATCTTTTCCCCCCCCATTCAATTTACAGCCTCAGAAAACCTACTGGAGGGGTCAGTTCTCAGTCAGTTCCAACAATGAGTTTTTGGGGCACAGTTAAAATCAGACCGAAAAAGGTTAAAGGATAGAAGGAATAAAATGGCCACACAAAACAGTAAGAGAGAACTATAAACTGGTAGTTTAAAATAAAACCCCAAACTACTCCAAAATAAATCTGTTAAGTCAATTTCAACTTACCAGGACCCTTTAAGTCAGAGTACAATTATCTGAGAGGGTTTCCGTCGCTACTGTAATATTTACAGGAGCAGACTATCACAGCTTTATTCCAGAGAGAGGTTGGTAGATTCATACTATGACCTTTCAATTAGCAGTCAAGAGCTTAACCATCAAGCCATTAGGACTTCTCCAAAGTAGCAAGAGAAGATAAGAAAAAAAGTATTTAGGAAATCCACCCATAGGCACTTTTGAAGAAAAATATGGAGGTTTAGTTTTTGAAAACTCTCTGAAGCCGAGTTCTACTCAAGATACATTGGTTATGTGCAGATAATCCTATATGAGGATGAAAGTCAGAGCAGAGGTAAAGATGAAGAGCTAATAAAGATGAGATTAGTAATGTTAATCAGAAAATTTACTGACCCCTTATGTGCCTATCACTGTATCTGTATTATACTCCAGGAATTTTCACTGTCATTGTTATTTTAAGTGCTTGATACTTTTATCAACCTAAGTAGCAGAAAAGAAAGCTAAAGTGAGTGGTTAAATTACTTAAGATCACAAACCTAGAGAAAGGCAGAATCAGGAAATGAGTTAAAGGTTGTCTGACACAGTTCTTGCTAAAAGCCTCTATGTGTATCAATATAGCATCCAGATAAAAGTCAATCCCTAAGCTTCTGCTGACTGCTCAGGAGAAAATTTTTAATACGGATGTTGTTGTTAAGTGCCGTCGAGTCGCAGGCGACTCATAGCGACCCTATGAAGGAGAGTCTTCTCTCGAGGTTCATAGGGTTTCCAGAGGCAAGCTACTATGGAAGTGGATGGCACTCCTCCTTCCAAAATAAGGATGTAGTCATAGGAAAATTTAAAGCTAAAATCACTATTCTTTGAAAAGCAATAACCTTTCACTGTCCCACTTGTGATCAAACCTGTGGATCAAACTTGACCTTAAAATTGATAAAAATTAAAAGTATTATCTCATAAAACAAAAAAAAATTGCTTGCTATTCAGTTTAAAAGATGATGGTGGTGGTGGCTGTCGATTACCTTCAAGTCAAGCACGACTCATAGCAACCCTATGAACAAAAGGCCTGAAGCCCCTCTACAACTATTGATATTTATCAAAGTTCATAGTTTCCAGAGGCATGTTATTTAGGAAGTGGATGCCATAGAATATCGGTGGGAAACAAAAATCTGGAAATTAAATATATAGCAAAATTTCTAACTTCCTTGAAGTTACAAACACAAACTACAAATACAAACCCCTCCCTGTTCGGTGCTTTGGTCATATATAAGGAAGCTCTGAACATCTGGTTGCTTTCTTAAGACAAGGAGGTCATATAATCACTACCTGATTGTTAATACAGAGAAAAGCAAGAACATTCAGCTAAGTTTGGATCAAAAAAAAAAAAAAAACCCAAAAAAAAAACACCACTTACTGAAAGATCAACAATCCCTTACTTTTCTTTCGATTTCTTCATTTTGGCATTTCTCAATAGAACTTTCATTAAATGGTAGGGTCAGAAAAAAGTGAAGTACAAACTGTCTGATTCTACTATTTACTTACTAATAGCTTTAGTAAACTAAGGATTTTTACCAGAGAAGTAAGAGCTGAGATTATTACAACTTTTAATTATTTGTTATTCATAGTCTGTCTCATTACCAACGTACTCACTAGGAATCAGTGTTAAAGCAGTAGGATAGTATAAAAATGTAGTTACTATCATCTCAGGTAAAACTGTCTTTATTAAAATAAAGTTTCAATTGTTTAAGATGTAAATTAACCATGTCAGTCACAGTCTAGGCTTATGTTATCAATGGCAATGCAGACACTTTTATTGGAATGAAATCAGTAATCAGTCTACTAACCCAAAGTTTTAATTAATCTAGTGTTCTTTTCCTCTAAATATATGTTAAATCATTACTACACTTGACTTACATTAACCATGACTCAAAATACTTTACACTTACAGGACCCTAAGCAGAAAAATTAAATCATCTGGATTAGTTCAGCTAACTGTACATTTTGGATTTTGTAAAGCTTAAAAGTGTACCTTATACAAGCACTACGTGAAGAAGGACAAATAAATCACAAGCAAATTGACGGGGAAAAAACTTATGTAATTTTAAGATACTAAATATTAGTGCTCTTCCTGATTATTTAAATTCACATTTTCAAGATACAGAAGAACAAAAATAAACAGGTAGATAATATATTCAAATAACAAATAATCAAATAACAAGAATTGTGTACTTGAAAACAGTAGCTAAATTTAGAACCTGTCCAAGATTATCTCATTAAGCTATCTTTTTTTAATTCAGCTTGAAATTAGTAACTGGCTTCAAACTATGTGATTCTCTTGCCATTTTTTACACAATTCAAAAACTACAAACAGATAGTCATTGAGGTAGCTCTTATCTCACTATCATAAAGTAGCATATTTGAATGATGATCCCTAACTTTTCTATTACTTTTAGGAAAATTACAGTAAATGTAAAAATACAGTCATCCAATCAGCGTCTCTCTGGATTCTTTATTCAATCTCACAGTAAATCATTCCCTCCTAACAGTCAACCAGATGAATTCCTGTGGTTGAATGCCCTATATCAAAACAAAATATGTATCTAACAATGCAGAATTTTCATCTTTTAAAACTTCTGGAATTGCAAAGAAATGCATCATAAGAATAATACATTTAAAAATACTCATCCATGAGACTTTATTGACAACTGCCCCCAGCGTTTCTACATTAAACCTCCTGTATTTACCAGTGCAGTGTTTTGAAAAAGTACCCCAATAGCTTAGCCACAGGCTTTACTTAATGTTCTAAATAAATACTGCCTAATTTTCCAGATTTTTAATGTTTGAAATAACCATTTTTATTATTTCACACTTAGTAAAACTGAAATCTCTTTATACCAAAGTTTAAAATATCCTGACTATTGCATAAATTTATATAGCTATTTTAAAATATTCCATACTATCTTCTATACCCTAACCAGTATTATGAAAAACAGTCCTTTAAATACTAGATCTCCTAACTAAGAAAACCTCACACCTATGAAAAAGCAGTTTCCTCTGCTATGATGATGATCTCAGTCATTTAATTTTATTGGTATAATACTTTCAACACCATTAATTCTTTCATACTTATCTTTAGTGACATAATATGCAAGTAAATATTATTAAACATTTTTTTTAAATTAGGCATCTATGCTGAAAAATACTGCTTTCTCATTGCAGTATAACCTTTGCAGGCCAGGAGTCAAAGCACAGCAATCATTTTTCAAAAGATAAATATTTATATTACACAAATATTAGATATTCAATTGACCTATTATAAATACCACACCTATCAGACAATGATCCTCCAAAATGAAAATTAATACTCCTTAATTAAAACTTAATACTAAATTTTACAGTTTACTCACCTGAACCTCACTTGTCCTCTGTTTAACAGTATCTTCTTTCTCCTTAAGGTCCTGTTCCACATTATTCTTTTCCCTAGAAGACCAGCAAACAATGCAAGAATATTTAAGAACATCAGCTACAGCCGGTATGGTTATCCATCCTCCTAATCCTGAATCGCTTTTTAAATACATAGTGAAACATTCAATGTTAAAATGAAGGGCAGATTTTTCTACCCTCTAAATTATTTACAGAATAGAAATCAATATAAGCTGTTTGTAAAAAAAAAAAAAATGCTTTCTCACTAAAATGTGGTGAAAAGAGAACAGATTAAAAAAAGGAAAAGGAGAAAAATAAGTCAATGAAACACTCAGGCTTTACTGATCTCACTGTTGCTATGGAAATAGTGTCCAATGAAAACTGCTGGTGAGAAAAAGGAGGAGTTGCATCAGCCTTGTAAGCTTAACCCTTAGGTATCACTGTCAAATGATATGAAAATGGCTAAGAGAAGAGTCAACAATATTAAGAAAAGGTTATGCAGTGGTGTTAATTTCATCTTAAATCACCAGTGCATCATATCAATTTTAGAGTGAAATAACATACTGAAAATTGCAAATGACACAGGTCATTTGACCTATCAAATACCACATTTGTTAGGGGAAAAAAACCAAAACAAAACCCACAAACCCAAACAGCTTTAGAATAACTCAGGATACCAAATCGATTAAAAAACATAAAATATTAATGGGGGGGGAACCATGGCAGAATTTATCTTTCTAATTTTACGTCAAATATAGTTAAAGACCATTATTTAAATTCTTATATTCTATTTCTTTGGTTGCAAAATGTTCAGCTGCTCATGTGTACTGAGACAGTATATATCCCTTTACCTTATTTCTATGAAATGTGAGAAAATTCATAATCATATTTACATACGTATATAACCAGAACTTAAACTAAGACCAGAACTCTACAGCAATACATTTTTGGCTTAGCAGTGCAGCTCCTCATAGATTAAATGGAGGAAAAGGATAGCATTTAAAAAATCTTCCAGACTAATATTGCAGCTAGAGTTCCACAATTCTATTTCTGTTTTCACCTCAGAACTGTATCTCAGGCTCCATTAAGCTCTAGCTTAAAATTAAAGAGAAAAAATTATGCCAAAAGAGATGCTTGTGGGACAGCTGCATACTACATTTCTATTTCTCATCTTCCGGTGGAGAGATTTTAAATGTAGGCAAAAATCAACTGTTTTGTATACGTAGGGATAATATTCTTAAGATTCATATAGGAAAAAAGTATACATGAATAAGGCTGTTACTTTTAAACACCTGAAATGGTCAAAGAGCTCACTAGCCATCTGTCAGATGGTTGGTAATGTGGGTCACAATGTCCTGGAAATTTTAAACAGTCCCATACCATGCTATATACTATTGTAGCTCATTCCTTCCATATCTCAACTGCCTTATTATATACAAAGGTCATTCCTCACTTTTAATCCTTTACCAAATTAAGCCGAAATAAAAACAGAAAAAATGAAAAAAGCATAGAAGAAACAAAAATCAGAAAATACCCTCAGATTCTACAAATTCAATCTTGGAAATTTTTCTTTCCTCCTTATGAGAACACAGTAGTATTTTCAGGCCCTGCTGTGGCATGCCTGAGATAAATTACATTAAAAACTAGACCCTTCTCCCAATTCCAAATCCTCAGAGGCAATCTATACAAGGTTAATATCAATTCAGCTCATTTCTCACAGTACATAATAAGAAGAAAACATTACACAGCATCATAATAGACCATTACCACACACACAGATGTATACCATGGTAGGCAGTCCTTTCTGCTCTGCTGTTAACTGGTATACTGACAGTCTCTGCTCCATTCTAAGTGGATGGAGGAAAAATAGGCTGCAAGAAGGTAATGAGCTGACTTAAAGAAGGTAAGATAGAAAAATGGAAAGGCAAAGGAAGGTAATAAAAAAATAGAAAACAGACTCTTAAAAGACTCTGCAGAGACTTTTCACAGAGGAAGACAGTTGAGTGGCCAACGGATACATGAAGAAATGCTCAAACTGGTAATGAGACAGATGCAAATCAATACTACAGTGAGTGTCACCACTTGTTTAAAGAGGACAGCAAGCAAAATATGTTATAGAGGATGTGGAGAGATTGGATTTCTCAGACATTGTTGGTGGTGCTGTCAAATGGTAAAACTACTCTGGAAGGCATATTGGTGTTTCCTCATAAAGCTGAACATAGACAGGAGAAAAAAAAGACTCTTCCTAGTAATTAATATAGTCTATATTTGAGTACAAATCTCTGTTCAGTGTCTTTAATTCATAATATGAGATGTCTCTGTGTGTAGTGTACCAAGGGGAGGAACAGTGGGAAAAACTTCAAATATATTCTGAAGACCACGTTAATCTATTAAATACTGAAGCATTTAGGCATTAAATCCTCTTGGTTTTAGATGCTGTCAAGTTGTCTATGACTCATTTTGTTGTTGCTATGTGCTTATATACAATAGACTAGAACTTAGCACCATCCTGCACCACTTTCATGATCTCACCATCCTCAAGCCCACTGGTGCCGTAACTGTGTCAATCTATCTCACTCAAGGTCTTCCTACTGTGGGCAAGTTGTCAAAGTGGACCAGTCTTTAATTCTTCTTAGTTTTGTTCTTGTTGAGTACTACTGAGTTAGAACTGACCCACAGCTAACCCTCTACTGGGTTTTCAGAGGCAGTTTAATCACATGGGAGGAAACAGTCCATTTTTCTCCCACAGAGCTACCTACTGGATTTGGGATTGCAGCATAGCTTCTACCAATATGCTGCCAGAGCTCCCTAGATGCTTCCTCTTAGGAAAATGGTTATTGTTGTTATGTGCCATCGAATCACTTGTGACTCAGAGCAACTCTGTGTACAAGAGCCCTAAAGCCTGCAGTATTCTGTGCCAACCTCACTGTCTCCAACACACCTGTTACCATTATCCCAGTCACTGAATTGATCCATTTCATTGAGGGTCTTTCTTGCGCTGTCCCTCTACCCTCCCAAGCACGATGCCCCTCTCCAAGGACTGGTTCCTCCTTACAACATGTCCAAAGTATGTCAGACAAAGCTTTAGAAGCCTTGCCTCCAAGGTGCAGCCCAGTTTCACCCAAGAAAAACCTGTTTGTTTTACTAGCAGTCCATGGTATATTCAACACTCTTTTCCAGCACCACAGCTCAAAGGCATCAATTCTCTTTCTGTCATTTCTAGTCATTGTCCAGCTCTCTGATGCATAGCATGCAACTGCAAAGACTATGGCCTGAATCAGGTGCACCTTAGTCTCCAGTCTGATGTCACTGCTCTTCAGTACTCTAGAGAGAGGTCCCTGACAGCTGACTTTTCCAATGCAATTCGTCTCTTGATTTCCAATCCTACCAAGAGTATTGACTGTGGAGTCAAGCAAACTAAAACTGTTAACAATCACAATCTCTTCACCATCCATTATGATGCTGCCAATTGCCCCAGTAGAAGATTACTGAGATTATATTTCATTTACAATCATATTTACCTCATAAAATCCTCATCTCATAGTAATTTCTATTATAAAAACTAAGTACTATAACATTCATTGCCAAATAAGAGAATTTCCCAAAATAATAAAGCTTTCTATCTCCTTCTACAAAAGGTATCACTGAAAACCTATCCTACAAATCAGACAGATGATCAATTAATTTTCCTACTGACTTAGATTACAACTTCAAAGATACCAAACTGCTATTCTGTCATCTCCCAATTCTCCTAACTTCTATAATTCTTTTCATTTAAGGCATGTAAAAATAACAGCACACATTTAGGTGAATTAAGAATTTCTTATGTTCTTGAGGGAGCTCTGGTGGCCTACTGGTAAGAAGCTGTGCTGCAATCCCAAAGCTGTGCAGTTTGAATCCACCAAATGCTCTGCTGGAGAAGGAGGGGCAATCTCCTTTGTATCAGTTGGATCTGATTCAACAGTACACACACACATACACACACACACACTCTCTCTCTCTCTAATAAAATAAAAAAAATTTTTTAAAATGTCTTATAATCTTACAATACACTATTTCAAGCAATAGTATATATAATGCCAAAGGTGATAGATATGTAACACAAAGAATTTTGTTTAACATTAATAATTTTAAAACAATCTGGTGGATTGTTGGGTTTTTTTTTTTAGTGTGAAGCAAAATGTATAAGAACTTTGTAAGCAAACCAATTGAAAAAGAAACATTTATAAAAACTTATCAATGTTTTCAAAGGTTCTGTGCCTCAATAAAGTGTAATATTTCTATGCAGCTTTCCCAGGAAGTTATCATAAGCAGATAAGTCAAATATGAGATATACTGTGTATCACTTATCTTGAATGTCATGATAGAAAAAGCTACAACTCTTACCTTGGTAATTTGCAGAAAAGGTAAAACCCTATACACTATCTTAGATGATTTCTTTGTCACTCTTCATTCAAGAAATGTTTACACATGTGGAGAAACCTACAATTATCAAAACTATTTGTCAAGGATACAGCTCCCTGGTTTTCTAAAAAGTGAGAGTAATGATTTCATGGAGCACCATGTACCTGAGCCAGCAAGGATAGTATGATTCAAATCAGACTTTTAGAAGGACAGAGGCTTCTTTTGCTTTTAAAGAAGAGCGAACTGGGGGTGGGGGTGGGGTGGGTGGAGAGAAAAGTGCAACAATGAATGAGTGGAAATCCAAAATTTCTGTAAATGTTCATTGAAATTAATAAAAAAAAAAAGGACAAAGGCTGAAAACAGTATAAACCTAATATAAAACAGTCAGTACTAGTCATGAGGACAGTCAGTTCAGGGACTGAAGTCTATGTAATGTACTTCTATTTTCCCAGGCTATGTTCTTGGGGAGAAAGGAGTGTAACATTTGTCTTCATATTTTATTATCCAGAGATTATTACAAGGCTGGAGAGCGTTGGTGGTATAGTCTATTTAAAGTTTTAAATTAGGTTGTGCTCCTAACCAAAAGGTGGAAAATTTTAATCCACCAGCAGTTCTACAAGAGAAAGCATAGCAAGCTCCTTACAGTGGAACGTACAGCCTCAGGAAATTCACTGGAGGGTCAGCTACAAGCCTGCTCTGAGAGTTGGCAAGGAAAGCTGACAGAGTTTACAAGGAGACAAGAAAAAATTACTTCAAAGTACTTTCCAGATAATTTTTCTTTTTTTGCAAAAGTATTGTTTCTCACCTAGAAGCCTGTTAGGACTGTTATATGCTGCCAAGTAAATTCTGACAAAAGGCTAGTGCTCTGGTGGCCTACTAGAAAGAAGCTGTGCTCCAATCCCAAAGGCACGTGGTTCGAGGCCACAAGCGGCTCTGCACGAGAAGGATGGCAGTCTCCTCCCATGTGATTAACTGCTTCTGAAGACCCACTGGAGGGTCAGCTAAGGATCTGTTCTGATGCTACAGTACACAACAACAATTATCTTTATAGGAACATACTGATATATTTCCCCCCTCCCCCAATACAGTGGCTGCTAAAATAAGAAACCTGAAACTTAGAAAATTGTATAGTTCAATCCAATGTTTGTTTATAAAATCCTTCTATGGCACATTAAATATGTTCCTGTTAGTAACTAAAATCTCTATTACAAACAGAGTAATAAATTATTCTTATTTTGGGTCTTAAAGGCACCTAATAGCAAGGACTAAAAACGGGATAGGTAGATTCTAATAAGCTTTGTCACAAAATGGTTTTCCTGTCTCTGCTTAGGGAACTTCCCTTTTCAAAGACACATTCATTTTGCAAATGTGGGTGATAGTACCTCTCAGTTTAGATTTGTGAGGCAAAATATGTATGACACTACAGAATTAGGACATAAGCCAGCTATGACCTAATGCTATGTTTTTACCTAGAATAGTACATTTGTTGTTGTTGTTATATGCAACAGCCCTAAATCCTACTCTGTCTCGTGCCAATTTCACTGTCTCTGACACACCTACCCCCATTGCCCCTGTCACTGAATCAATCCACCTCATAGAGGGTCTTCTCCTCCTGCACTGTCCCTCCATCCTCCCAAGCATGATGTCCTTTTCCAAGGACCGGTCCCTCCTTGCAACATGTCCAAAGTATGTCCAATGAAGCCTCAGAATCCTTGCCTCCAAGGAGCAGCCTAGTTCAACCCTCTCTAGGATGAACCTGTTCGTTTTCTTAGCAGTCCATGGTATATTTAATACTCTTCTCCAACACCACAGCTCAAAGGCAGCAATTCTCCTTCTATCTTGCCTAGTCATTGCCCAGCTCTCTGATGCATAGCAAGTGATTGTAAAGACTATGGCCTGTATCAGGCACACCTTAGTTTCCAGAGTGACACCACTGTTCTTCAGTACTTTGGAAAGGTGCCTAACAGCAGATTTCCCCATCACAAATATGTCTTTTAATTTCCTGGCTGCTGGTGCCAAGAGTGTTGACTATGGAGCCAAGTAAACTAAAGCTGTGAACAATGTCAATCGCTTCACCATCCATCCTGATGCTGCCAATTGGTCCAGTGGTGAGAATCTTTGTCTTCTTGATACTGAGCCTCAATCCATATTGAAGGCCACAGTCCTTGACCCTATGCAACAAATGCTTTAGGTCCTCTTCAGTTTCAGCAAACAGGGTTGTGTCATCTGCATAATGCAGATTGTTGATTAATCTACTACCAATCCTGATGTCACACTTCTCCTCATACAGCCCAGCCTCCCAGATAATGTTTTGAATATAGGTTGAAAAGGTGTGGAGACAGGACACGTCCCTGGCGTACATCCTTCCCAATTTTGAACCATGCTGTGTTTCCTTGCCCTGTTCTGACGACTCCCTCCTAGTCCAACTACAGGTTTTGTGTTCAAAAATACTTGAACATGATCAAGTATTCAGCATGATCAAGTATTCTGAGATTCCAATTCTTCTCACAGTCAGCCAGTTTGTTATGTTCCACCCAGTCAAATGCCTTTGCATAATCAATGAAACACAGACAGTCATTCCTCTGGTACTCCCTGCTTTCAGCTAAGATCCATCTAACATTAGCTACAATATCTCTAGTACCAAGACCCCTTCTAAACTCATCCTGGATTTCTGGCAGTTCTCTGTTGATGTGCTGTTCCAGCTGTTTTTGGATAATCTTCAGCAGAATCTTGTTTGCATGTGATATCTATGGTATTGTTTTATAATTTCCACACTCTGTTGGGTCTCCTTTCTTTGGAATGGGAACAAATCTCTTCCGGTCAGTTGGCTAAGTGGTTAACCTCCAGATTGCCTGGCACAACTTGGTGAACACATCTAGGGCAGCATCTGTTAGTTGAAATATGTCAACTGGTACCATCTATCCCTTGTGCCTTATTTTATGCAAATTCCTTGAAAGCAGATTGAACTTCTTCCTTGTTGTTTCCTGAAATTCTTCTGTGTCTGCCAATTCCTTTCGGTACAGTGACTCTGTATACTCTTTCCATCTTCTTTTAATACTTCCTGGATCATTTCATTTACTTAAGTTTAAAACATTAATGGAGTAATTTTTACATGTGTTAAAAAGAAGCTAAATGTAAAAAAAATTAGAATACACTTGTGAGGATATAATGTCATTGTTGAAATCTTCATCATAAAAACTTCCTTAAATGTTATTAAAAATAGTCTAACTATTCTGTACTTTCAGAAATTCATATATTGTTTTCAAAGCACAGAATCTTGAGTTAATTAGGTTGAGATTCTAATAATGGCTCTGTCATTTTGGTTAAACAATCAGGTATTCATTCTACTGGTCCTTCTGTTGTTTTGTGCCCCTGAGCCAACTATGACTCACAATCAATATACTGAAATATTGCTCAATCTAGTGTCATCTTCAAGCTTTTGTTCATGTTGGAGCCCACTGTCCCTCTATCTCCATCTTACTGAGAGTCTCCATTTCTTTCTCTGACCCCTCCACATTTCCTACTATAATCCCTTTTTCTTAGGACTGGCTTCACCTGACAACATTCCTAAAGTACGTGAAACAAGAGTTTCACCATTCTTGCCTCTATGAAACAATCTGCTTTCACTTGCAATACAGATTTGATCATTCTTTTAGCAGTCCCTGAAATATTCAAAACTCTTTTACAATACTGCCCAACTTTCAGGTGCATAGAAAGCAACTGAAAATACAAATACCATGGTTTGAATGAGGTGCATGTTAGTTTTTAAAATGACATCTTTGACCTTTAGCACCTTGTTAGGCTCTTAAAAGCAGATTTTCCCAATGCAATGCATGCATCTTTTGATTTACTGGCTGCTACTACAAGTAGCACCCTTGGTATCAGCAGTTAGGAAATAAGGAGATGCACTGAACTGGGAAAATCTGCAGTTAGGGACCTTTCCAAATTATTGAGTAGTGATGTCAGTTTGAGAACTAACGTGCATCTGATTCAGGCTTTCTGATCACTTGCTATTTATCTGAGAGCTGGATAATGAATAAAGTTGACAGAAGTACTGACACCTTTGGGTTGTGGTGTTGGAAAAGAGCACGGAATATCCCATGGATGACCAAGAGAACAAAGAGATATGTCTTAGAGAAGACGCAGCCAGAATGCTCTCTGGAGTCAAGAATGCTCAGTCTTCACCTCCCATACTTAGACATGCTGCTAGAAGAAGCTATTCCTTGGAGAGAGACATGATACTGGGAAGGATGGAGGGTCAGAGAAGGAGAGGAAAACCCTCAATCAGGTGGACTGATGTGGTGACTGCCACAAATGCTCTTGTGTGTTGGTAAGTGTGAGGATAGAGCAGGATAGAACATGGGTTCAGATCTTTTGATCATAGGGTTGCTGTAAGTCATACTTGACTCAACAGCACCTAACACAACACCACTACTAATGATGCGTGTTGACTGTGGAGTCAAGTAAAATTAAACTGTTAACAACTTTAATTTATCTTCACTTAACACGGTATTGCCAAATGGTCTAGCGCTAGGATTTGTGTTTTCTTTGTGTTGAGATGTAATCCATGGTAAAGGCTGTAGTTTTTTATCTTCTTCAGTAAGTGCTTCAAGTTTTCAATTACTGTTGTTATATGCATAACACAAGTTTTTGATGTTAAGTGCCGTGAAGCATGACTCACAGCGACTTGATGAACAAAAGACCTGAACTGTGTACTATAACTATCATTGTTTCTCTCTGTTCATAGGGTTTGGGTTTTGGTTTAGAAGTGGATGCCACTCCTGCTTCCAAACCTGAATCAATCTGTGAGCTCCATTAAACACCATCCAAGACGGGTACCCATTACAGCATTTGACAAATCAGTGGCACAGCCTTCAGGATCACAGCAATCCCAAGTTACTTCAGTATAGCAAACTGACAGACCAGTGCTGTATCATTTAGAAGAATGTTTATCCCAAACACAATTAACACCTTGGTGTTGCTGTTATTATGTACTGCCGAGTTGCCTGCAACCCATAGCTACCCTATGTACAACAGCTCTGAACTCTGCTCTGTCCTGAGCCAGTCTAATTCCGACATACCAACCTCCACTGCCCCAGTTACTGTATTAATCCATCTCATCTGAGGTCTTCCCCTCCTGCGCTGTCCCTCCACCCTTCCGAGCATGATGTCCTTCTCCAAGGACCATGCCCAAAGTATGTGAGATGGAGCTTTAAAACCCTAGACTACAAGGAAAAACTTGGTTTCACCCTCTTCAACATAAACCTATTTGTTTCCTTTGCAGTCCATGGTATGTTCAAGACTTTTCTCCAACACCACAGTTTGAAGGCATCAATTTTTCTTCTGTCATCCTTAGTCATTGTCCAGCTCTCTGAAGCATAACAAGTAATTGCAAAGATGACTGCCTGGATTAGGTACACCTTATTCTCTAGAACAGACATTGATATAGTTGCTTTTCAGCACTCAGGAGAGGTCCCCGCCCAATGCAATTGTATTTTAATTTCCTGATTGCTGGTGTTAAGAGTGTTGATTGTTAACCACCATCCAAGCAGATATATGCACACCCATGTTTATCACAGCTTTGTTCACAACAGCAAGGAGTTGGAAATAACCTAAGTGTCCATCAGCAAATGAATGGATAGAGAAGCTCTGGTATATTCACACAATGGAATACTACTACTACACTGCATTGAAAAACAAGGAACTCATGCAATATTATTCAAAATGGGTGACCCTGGAGGACATTATGCTGAGGGAAATATCTGTCACAAAAGGATAAACACTGCATAGTGCCACTGTTGTAGAATAGGACTGACATCAGGGTCAGGGTAAGAATGAGAAAAACTGGAGAAATTATGTATACTGCATTGAAACCGATGAGGGAGAGAACAGTTTAAAAGCAATATATTTTAGGGCATTACAATTATCTTAAGAGTCCAGAATGAAGGTTGCAAAGTGGAGTATACTCAAGGTGGGAGTCGGGTGATAGGAGGGTGGGGGGTTGGTGTATACTAATTAAGGAATTTTTCTTTTACTTTTCAAAGAGAAGAGCGAACTGAGGGTGGGGGTTGGGTGGGCGGGGGAAAAGTGCAACAATGAATGAATGGAAATCCAAAATCTCTATAAATGTTCATTGAAATAAATAAAAAAACGAGAAAGAAAAAAGAGGATTGTGGAGTCAAGCAAGCTGTAATTGCTAATAATATCAATCTCTTCTCCATCTATCATGGGAGTCTTCCTCTGATCCTGATGCCACATTTTCTTTATAGCTCAAGCTTCATCATTTGCTTAGCATACAGACTGAGTTGGTATGGAGAAAGGATATAACTTTGACAAACACCTCTCTGGATTTTAAGCCATACAGCATTCCTTGTTTTAGTCAGACAACTGCTTCTTGGTCTATGTATAGATTTCACATGAGAACAATTAAGTTTTCTGGGATTCAAATTTTCCTCAATATTAGTCATAAATTGTTGCAATCTACACAGTCTAAAGCCTTTGCTTAGTCAGCAAGAGATAAACAAACATTGTTCTGGTATTCTCTGCTTTCAGCCAAGATCCACTTGACACCACCAATGATATTACTTATTCCATGGTCTCTTCTGAGCCCAGTTTGAATTTTGGGAAGTTAACTATTGATGACTATTCAGCTGCTCAGTAAGATTTCATTTGCATGCAATATTAAGTATATAGTTCAGGAATTTCCACATTCTTTTACTATACAGATCATATTTTTGGGGGAGTGGAAACAAGTACAAATCTCTTCGTGTAAGTTTATCAGATAGCTGTCTCTCAAATTTCTTGGTACAGGCTGGTTGAGGACACTCAGGCAGGGCTGCATATGTTTGATGAAATGCTTCAATTGGTATTTCATGTATTCTTGGGGTCTTATTGTTTTCCTAACTTGTCAGTGCAGCCTGAGCTTCTTTCATCACCACCGATTCCTGATCACTGTTACCTCTTGAAATGGTTCTGTGGTAAGCACTGGTATTTTGGTATAGTGATGGTGTATTTCTTCCATGTTATTGTGATGCTTCTTGCATCATTCACAATTTTGTCTATAGAATCCTTCACTATTGCACCTTAAGGTTTTAATTTGCTATTCAGTTCTTTCAACTTGAGAAACACTGAACATATTCTTTTCTTTTGGTTTTCTAACTCCAGCTCTTTGCACATTCCTTTTGTTCTTGAGCTGCTGTTAGGTGTTGTTGAACTGATAAGGTGTCACAGTGATCCCATTAAAGATAGATTTGAACCCTGTTTTATTCTGTGCCACCCTTGTCTTCTCTGATAAACTTGAGCCCATTGTTACACTCACAGTTTCAATCTATCTTGTTGACTGTTTTCTTCACTTTTGCTGACCACTACCTTTGCAAATCATGCTCCCTTTCTAAGGACTGGCCTCTCCTAATAGAATGCCCAAAATTCAACAAATTCCTTTTGTGACCTTTTAGAACATTCCTTTTAGGGTCCACTAATGTGTCCTTAGGGAGCTCTTGTGGTCTAGTGGGTAGGGAGCTGAGCTGTCAATTCAAAGGTAAGAGGATCAAATCCATCAGCTGCCTCTCAGAAGAAAGACAGGCAATCCCTCACCATGCCACTTGTAGGCTCTGAAAACATGATGGAGGGTCAGGTAGGATTTAGTTCCAACTTGAAAGCAATGACTGAGTGAGTGTCTTCTTTTAGAAAACTAATCCACTTTCTCCTCTATCAACTGAAATAGTTCAAATACAAGATATGATACAGCAAACTAATCCACTTTCTCCTCAATCAATTTAAATAGTTCAAATACAAGATATGAGACAGCAGAGAAATTTGGGTTTTTTAGAGGTAATGAGTGGCCAAGGATTGGCTCTTAACAGAAGCTCAAGTAATCAAAATATACTGTAATCACCAGACTGAATAAAGAGCAGTCCTTTTTGTTGATAAAAGTTAAAATTGCCAAAATATTTATCTGTTACTGTCATTGTATACCACTGAGTTGGAGACGGCCCTAAGCAGGATTTCAGAGGCAGTAAACTGCACGAGAGGAGCCTGACTATCTTTCTCTAACAGAGTGGCTGGTAAATTTGAACCAGGTATTTTCACACTGGCAGCACAATTTCTTTCCACTAAGCCACCAACGCTCCTTTATATTATTCTACAATTAACATAGTAAATAAAGAGCAGTTCTTTTTGTTTAAGAAAAGTCAGAGTTGTCAAATTATTTATTTAAAATTTCTTTATTTGGAATTAATGGAAAACTACTATATACACATTTCCACTGTGCTTATTAAGCATTTAATATATAATAGGTTCAGGAGCTCTGGTGGCATAATCTGTGGAAAATTGTGCTATTACCTGAAAAACTACCCGTTTCTGGAAATTCATATTTACCAGCTACCCCTCTAAAACATGGAGAAAGATGGGCAACTCACCTCTGTGCTATTCAAGGTCTTTGAAAATCCACTGGAGATTCAGTTATGAGTCAGTTCCCAGTTAGCCGCAATGACTAATAACTAGTAACTGATATATAAACACTGTATTTTATGTGTATTATTTAATTTAATTTTTAAAAAAGTTCAATGAGTTAGGTACTATTCTTATCTCTACAATTCTAGGGTTAAGGAAACCGAGGCCCAGAGAAGTTAGTCTGCTCAAAAACAAACAACTATCCTTTCTCCCTATCTATTCAAATCTGTATCTCTGAGCAAATCACTCAAGAAGCTGGACTCTATGAAGAAGAATGTGGTAACAGGATCAGAGGAAGACTCACCAATAACCTGTGCTATTCACATGCCATAACCTTGCTTGCTGAAAGGAGGAAAACTTGACACCCTCATGCAGAGGATCAAAGACTGTAGCTTTCAATATGGACTGTACCTTAACAACATGAAGATGAAAATTTTCACCACTGGACCAGCTGACAGTATCATGACAGATGGAGAAAACACTTAAATTGTCAAGATTTCATCTTACTTGGATCCACAATCATTCTCCTTGGTTCCAATAGTCAAGAGATGAGGAGATATACTGCACTGGGAAAATCTGCTGTTAGGGACCTCTCCAAATTAGAGGAGAAATTGTATCAATTTGAAGACTAAGGTGTGCCTCACTCAGGTCACAGTATTTTCAATATCTTGCTACGCATATGAGAGCTGCACAATGAATTAGGATGACAAGGGAAGAAGTATGACTCTGAGTGGTGGTGTTGGAGAAGAATACTGAATATCCCATGGACAGCCTGGAAAACAAACAGATATGTTTTAGAATAAAGTCAGAGTGCTCTTTAGAGGCAAGGATGGTGAAGTTCTGTCTCGTACTATTTTTTGCACATGTTGCTAGGAGAGGCTATTTCTTGGAAAAGAATATCATGCTTGAAAAGATGAAGGGCTAGAGAAAGAGAGGAAGACCCTTAATGCAATAGAGTGACTATAGCAATTAAGTTTTTAATTGCATCTGAGATTATAAGGGTAGCACAGGGTTTAGATTTGTTCTTCACAGAGTCACTATGAGTCGTACTCGGTTCAACAACACTTAACAATGCAAGGTGGCAGAGTAAAAACTCAGACCAATAGAGTCTGGTTACAGAATATGTTTTAAGAAAAATATCTCTTGGTTCAATCACTATGGAAGGCAGTTAGGTGTTTTTTTTAAAAGTTGGAAAAATAGAAATACCATTTGACCCAGTAATTGCACTGCTGGGAATATACCTTAAAGAAACAAGAACCACCATCCAAACAGATGTATGTATACCCATGTTTAGTGCTGTGTTATTCACAATAGCAAAGAGATGGAAACAATCTAAGTGCCATCAACAAATGAATGGATAGGAAAAAAAAACCACAAAACCATACAGTCAGACAAAGGAATACTATGCAGCACTGCGAAATAATGAACTGGTAAAACATTATACAACAGGGGTGGCCCTGGAGGACATTATGCTGAGTGAAATGTTCCAGTCTCAAAAGGACAAATACTGAATAACACCACTGTTATGAAGCAAGACTGACATGGGCGGTGGGGGTTAGGGGAGAATAGGTTAATAGATAAGGAATACTGTATTGGAACAGATGGAGAGAATTATTTAAAAAGAATATATGATTAAGTATTCTATGTAAGACAACACTCCAGAAAAAGAGGTACAGTGCAAAGAGGACTTGATGGGGTGGGGGGAGGGGGGGAGGGGAAGAAACTGTGCAACAAAAAATGCATTTTTTTTAAAAAAGTGAACTAGGGGAGGGGGAAGGGAAAAGGAGGAAGGAAAATGTGCAACAATGAATGAATACAAATCCAACTATTCTGTAAACTTTCATTAAAATCACAAAATGAAAAAAATTTAAAATATTCCTGTAAAATGATGACAGTCAAACCTGAGTTTAGCTACTGTTGATAGCCACTGTCCCTAGTTGAAGAATAAAATTTTCCATACAAAGACGCGGAGAAAGAGTGTCCTGACAGAGTTTAGGCAATAGCTTCTTTCATGCTATTCCCAACTATACCCTTATACGCATCATAAAATTTTCCTAAACCAATTCTTTTTAAGCTTCAGAGTTGGGTTTTTGGGAGATTCTCCCCGCCCCCTTTAAAAAAATCCTTCTTTGAGCTGCAGTGGCAATGAAACAAGTTATGCCAACATATATAATGCATAATCAACTCACTGTCATCGGGTTGGAAGTGACTTTTAGGTGACTTAGGCTATAATTGCACAGGAGACTGCTCACCATTCTCCTGAACAAGCAGGAGAGGTATGCTTCATTTGGGGTAGCAGCACAACTTCTCACTAGACTATGCCACCAGAGTTCCCCAGTACATGTTGTTGTTTTATATAAATAAATAATGTTTCCCTTGTTGTGTATGGGTGAATCAGATCCGACTGGCACAGTAGGAGATGACCCCTCCTTCTTCAGTAGAGCATCTAATGGATTTAAACACATCTTAGGGATTGCAGTGCAGCTTCTTGCCTCCAGAGCTCCCTAGCACGTGTTGTTAAGTGCCATCAAGTCAACTATGACTCACAGAAACCCTATGAACAAGAGATCTGAACCTTCCTCTGTCCAGTGCCATTCTCATCATCTCTGACATTCTCGTTCCATTACAATCACTGTGTCAATACGTTTTCTTGAGGGTTGTCTTCTCCTTTGTTGACTCTACCTTTTCCAAGCATGATGTCCTTTTCCAAGGACTGTTCCTTCCTAACCACACGCCCAAAATATGTGAGATAAAATTTCACTATCCTTGCCTTCAAGGCACATCCTGGCTGTACCTTTTTGAAGACATATGTAACAGGTATTATACAAACCCTTCTCTAACTTTGTTTCTATTTTTCTATGCTGAAAATAGGGAGCTCTTGTGACCCAGTGGTAAGAAGTTGTGCTGTTATCCCCAAGGCAGGTGGTTCAAATCCACCAGCTGCTCTGTGGGAGAAGGATGGACAACTTCCTTCAGTGCAATTAACTGCTTCTGAAAACTGGCAGGAGGGTTTGCTATGAGCTGGTTCTGACAGAGTGGCACATAATTATGATACAACACACTGGGCTCTCTAGTAAGTAAGCATAACATGGGATGAGTGGAAAGACCAAGGAAAGCTTTCAATCTTTCTTGGCATCAGTAAAGCTAAGATGATTACTTTCATTAAAAGCCATGCAGATAATAAAAAGTATATTTATCAAAAGAATTCACTCCACTGTGGGTATGCTTTGTAAAAGTGAAACTTCAGCTAAGCCTTGGAAGACAGACTATGAAGCAGGATAATGTCCTTTAATTGGAAAAGAAAGCTTACATAAAGTAAAAATTTTAGATCATACAATCATTTATCTAAGAGGGAAGAAATATGTGTAGAAACAAAACTGGAATTGAAGATTAGGATATTATAAACATTTCAACACAAAGTAAAAACATAAAGACTTTCAATACATAGGCAATAATGACTCCCAAAAGCATTGAGTCATGCTTTCTTGAACTCTGAATAGTATTGTTTAGCAAAACGTATCTTCTTTTCTAGCTTCTGCTCTCTGGAGAGAAGAGAGACAAACAAAAGCTCTTGCTGCTTAGAAAGCTGATGACAATTGCTAGAAAGGCAACAGAACATCCTGGCTCTGCTTATCTTATGAACTGTCAGAAGCCTTGTTCTAGATTAGAGACACAAATATAGACAGTTGACAAGAGTGTTGGCTTTTAATCTAAAAATCTCTGAAAGAAGATCTTCCATTCCAAAATGGTAATTAATGATGAGATTATTTTTTTTAAAAATAAAGTTGTTTGACAATAAGGACATTTATTTATTTGTACATTAAGTTTCTTATTTTTCTAAAAGTTGCTTTAATCTACAACTAGGAGAGGATAAAACAGATGAATGGGACCTTCTAAGAATCAAATCCTATGCACATTCAAAAACTTCTCCAACAGGGTAAAAAGGGAAGCCACAGACTGGGAAGACATATTTGGTAATGACATGTCAGACAAGGGACTTATATCTAGAATTTATAAAATACTCGAGCACCACAACATGATAAACACAATTGAAAAATAGGCACAAGATATGAACAGACACTTCACCAAAGAAGACATTCAGATGGCAAACAAACACATGAAGAAATGTTCAAAATTCCTAGCTCTAAGAGAGATGCAAATCAAAACAACTATGAGATATCATCTCACCTCAGTAAGAACAGCAAAATTTAACAGAACAAAAACAAAAAATGCTGGTGAGGTTGTGGAGAAGCTGGAACCCTTATTCACTGTTGGTGGGAGTGTAAAATGGTATAACCACTATGGAAGGCAGTATGGCGCTTTTTCAGAAAGTTGCAAAAGGAGACACCATTTGACTCAGCAATTCCTCTACTGGGAATATACCCCAAAGAAACTGTAACCGCTACCCAAGCAGACAGATGCACACCCATGTTTACTGCGACTTTGTTCACAATAGCCAGGAGGTGGAAACAACCTAAGTGCCCATCAACAATTGAATGGATAGAGAAACTCTGGTATATTCACACAATGGAATACTATGCTGCATTGAAAAACAAGGAACTCATGACATATTATTCAATTTAGGTGATCTTGGAGGACATTATGCTGAGTGAAGTATCTCAAACACAAAAAGACAAATAACGCAGAGTGCCACTGTTGTAAAACAGGACTGACATCAGGGTTACGGTGAGACTGAGAAAGATGGGATAAACTATGTATACTGCATTGAAACAGACGAGAGAGAACTGTTTTAAAAGGGATATATGATTAGGTATTATTGTCATGATAGGAGTTCAGAAAGAAGGCTGCATAGTGGAGTGGACTTTGGGGGAGGGATTGTTTAACAATGAAAAAATTTTTCTTTCACTTTTCAAAGAGCAGAACGAACTGTAGGGGAGGTTTGGGCAGGGAGAAAAGTGCAACAATGAATGAATGGAAATCCACAATCTCTGTACATTTTCATTACAATTAATAATAA
>NW_006399755.1:6465900-6482473 GCF_000299155.1 Elephantulus edwardii
AGGTATTATTGTCATGATAGGAGTTCAGAAAGAAGGCTGCATAGTGGAGTGGACTTTGGGGGAGGGATTGTTTAACAATGAAAAAATTTTTCTTTTCTTTTACTTTTCAAAGAATGAACTGGAGGGGAGGTTTGGGCAGGGAGAAAAGTGCAACAATGAATGAATGGAAATCCACAATCTCTGTACATTTTCATTACAATTAATAATAATAATAATAATAAATGATAATAAACTTGCTTTAAAAATAATTTCTAAAAAAAATAATTTCTGTACATTGTTATGGGAGAGCCCTGGGCTTTAGAAAGGTGAGTTCTTCTTGTCTTGGATAAAGGTCAGCTGTGGACTGTCTTGGTTGGTTTTATTTTCTTTACATCCCTGTTTAAGTTGGTTGGATTGGATGGCTTTGGCTTGTTAGAGCCAATCAGAGCCTGGTGCACAGGTCTGGTGTTAATAGTGTTTGAAATGAACATTCTCAGTTGTACAGCACTGCTGTTTATTTTTGTACTGATGTAAGTTGGGATTGCTGTTATACTGAACAGTGTGTCACTGGTGTGTCAAATGCCATAATGGTTACACATGGTTCATAGTGTTTCGTGAAGTTCACAGATTAAGACCGGCTTGGAAATAGGAATGGCCTCCACTTCCTAAACAAAATACCTCTGGAAACTCTATAAACTTAGAGAAAGGACAATAGTTACAGAACAGGGTTAAGGTCTTTTCTTCATAGAGTCACTATGAGTTGTGCTTGACTTGATGGCATTTAACAACAACAACATTTAAGACCAGGTCCTTATCTCCATTTTGGAAACTGGGTGAAGTGTCCAGACTCAGTAAGATGGGCACTCTTGTTTTTAGTTTTGGTTGAGGGCTGGTGTGGAATGTTTGGTTGTTTTTTTATTTAAGCCTCTTGTTGAAAGTCAAGAAGACCTCCTGGAGGGCCCTTACATTTAAGGCCTGGCCCTTGCCTCCATTTTGGAGACTAGGTGAAGCAGCTAGACTCTGTAAGAGGGTGCTCTTGTTTTGGTTAAGGGTTGGTGTGCAATGTTTGGTTGGTTTTTTATTTAAGTCTCTTGTTTAGAGTCACCAAGACTTTGTGGAAGGCCCTTGTATTTAAACATCAGTTGGGCCCAAGGGATTACATTTTAATTCATTGTTATACTTAGGAGAAACACTCTTCTAAATTGTACAGCATTCTTCTGTCAATTTGCTATACTGAGGTGAGTTTGCTGTGACACTTAACCTTGTGCCATTTGGGTCTCAAATGCCATAATGGTTATCCATGGTGGATAGTGTTTGGTGGAGCTCCCAGTTTAAGACAGCTTTGGAAGCAAGAGTGGCATCCTCTTCCTCAACCATATGCCTCTGGAAACTCTATAAACTTGGAGAAAGAATGATGGTTATAGAAAGAAGTCAAAAAAAGAAAAGACAGGTGTCATGTCTTTTGTTCATAAGGTCTCTATGTCGTGCTCAACTTGACAGCAATCAACAACAACAACAACAACAACATTGTTATGTACCATAAAGGTGACTGTGACTCATGATGACATCCTAGCAGAACTTTTGCCCTGCTCTATCCCATTCTCACGATCTTCCAGATGCTCAAGCCCATTGGTACAATCAGCTGTGTTAATTTATCTTTTTGAAGGTCTCTTTTTCTCTGTCCTTCCACTTTTCCCCAGTATGATGTCTTTTTTCTAATGATTGGTCCCTGTTGATAACATGCTCAAAGTACGTGAGACAGTTTTGCCATCATTTTCTTTTAAACTCGCCAGCTGCTCTACAGGAGGAGGATGGACAATCTCCTCTATAAGACTGATTTACTTCATCTGAAAACCCACTGGAGGGTTCAACTATGAGTCTCTAAAAAGTATTCTGGTTGCACTACCTACAAGGCAGACTTGTTTGTTCTTTTGGCAGTCCATGGGATATATTCTTTGCCAACACTACAATTCAAAGGCATCAAATCTTTTGTTATCTTTACATCATATCTTTTAATACATAATACATAATCCCTATCTTTACATAATATCTTTACAGTACATAATCCCTATATAGGTTTGTGTTATTTCATTATTTACAGTACATAATTCCTATATTGTTGTTGTTGTTGTTGTTGACTGCCTTCGAGTTGAGCATGACTCATAGTGACCCTATGAACAAAAGGCCTGAAGCCCCTCTACAACTATCGACCTTTATCAAAGTTCACAGAGTTCCGGAGACATGTTATTTAGGAAGTGAATGCCACTCCTGCTTCTTATAATTTTGTGTCATTTCATTACTTTAAAAAAGTACCACATAATGAATATCTTCTCATGCATAGCAAGATTAAAAGTTAGGCCTGGTCCTACAGTTTGATAGTGAAATGTATCAATTTGTTATAAAACTTTAAGATAAACATTATAGAAGTTTAAATGTATATGAGAATAATTTAAACTTCTTACCAACTAGGCTTTATTTTTTTTTTTATTTTTTTTTACAGGTCCAGGATGCAGGTTACTTAATGAGCTTTATTCCTAAAAAAAAATGTTAGAAATATCTTTACAATCTGTGAAGGGTAGTTCACATAATCAAACAATGTCTTCTCAGTGGCTGGTCTCCAAATTAGATCGTTCTTTTTTAAAAGTTGGAATGTGAGTGAAAGTTTGCAAAGCAAATTAACTTTTCATTCAACAGTTACTACAAATTTTACAGCATTAATTTCAATCTCCACAATGTAATTTCATTTTCCCATTTACCCCTTAAAATTCTTTTTCCATTTGTCTTTATATACCTATCTCTCCCTTTTCTTTAGTGAGGTTTTTTTTAAAAAGAAACAAAATTATCTTTGCCAATTTTCAGTTTATTCTACTTATACATCAGGACAAAATGATATGCAAAAGACTAGACTTGGGGCTGGGAAGAAGGTAGATCTAGTATTCCAACTCTGCCCAGACCAAAAAAAAAACCAACAAAAAAACCCCAAAACCACAAAAACAAAAACAAAACTACAAATCTGTACTCAAACCTCAGAAAAAAAAGCCAAAACCCTGACCAGACAGACCTAGGTCTCAACAAGGAGCTAAAAAGGGGGAGGGGAGCGAGGAGAAAGTAAAAAAGGAGATAAGGATGACTTTCATGTAATAAGATAATCGCTGCTTCCACTATCTTTCTGTTCCTCCAGCCATGGCAGATGGACAGCTGCTGCAGTACCCAGTCATAGCCTCAACGGGCCCACAGCTCTCTAGTACATTTAAGGCTGTTCCCAACATCTAGCTCTGAAGGAAAGAGGGTAGTTCTTCCTAGTAGGCTGTTAAGAGTCTGAGGGAAGCATGATGAACTAGGACCTCGGTCTAGCTTAAACTGGAACTCTCATATAGCAAGGGAAGGAACAGCAAAGAACTAAAGACAGACTGATGATTATGTGTTGTCTGGTCAATCTGGGATGAATCAGACATCTCACAGGGCAGGGAATGGCAGTGAAAAAAGCCTATAGAATGCCATCCTGCCTAACATTTTCCTAAAGAAATTGGTGCTTTTAAAAGTACTATGTATACTTGGACTTGAGAAAGCTAATACACTGACATTAGTCTGAGAAAGGTAATACTCTAATGTTTTACCTTTAATAAAAAAAATCAAAGTGCTCACAAAGAAGCTGGAAATCACAGGCCATTCAAAAAAGACAAAAGGAAAAAATAATTTCTATGGAAACCCAAATATAGAACACACTGAAAGAAGAGAATATAACAATTTTAAATAAGCTCAAAGAAACAAAAAGAATCTGGGAAAGAATGTATGAACAAAATAAAAATATAAAAGAAGATAGACAATAAAAAAAGACCAAACATAAATAATGGAGACCAAGCAGCAGGTGTGAACTGGTGATTCCCCATTGTGGTGGTGCTGATTCTGACTCAAGTGACCCTCCTCTGGGTTTCCAAGGCTATCAATCTTCGAGGCAACTGATCATCTTTTTCCCACAGAGTCACTAGTGGAATCAAACCACCAGCGGCTCTTGGTCTTTTGTTTAGCAACAGAACATGCTGCCACATGCACTACACTATATCATCTATAAAATAAAAAACCTACTAGACTAAGTAGCAGATTGTGCTGGTTGAAAAATTATCAAACTAGAGAATAATGTAACTGAAATTATGGTGTTTGAAAAGCAACGAAAGGCAGCTCAATGCTGCTGAGTATACCTTAGTGGCAATGCGGGATATCACCAAGGGAACTAACATATGCATTACTGAAATCTCAAAAAGAATGAGACAGAAGATATAAAGGAAGCAGAAGCTATGAGAAGACACCTCAGTAACTTGTGCCACCACGACCACACTGTCCCAGTTATGGAAGCAATCTCTTCACATGCTTCTCTCTTTTCCACTGCCAAGATCTTTCAGAGCAAAAGACATATGTTAAGGGTCTTGGAACACATTCTTTTTTTCTGGGGACAGAGATTAATAGCCTCTAATTAGAGTCCAAGGACATCCTTGACATAAAAATATGTCTTCAAAATAAGAAGAATCAGCCACTAATTTCACATTACTGTAAAAATTAAAACTTTTTACCAATAATATATTTTTGTAATCTTCAAAATAAGTTAAGATCTTTTTTTCAATATTTACCACATGATTTATAGTCTATCATGAACTTTACAGGAAAGTTGAAGCAAAGTCTGGAAATTTTTTTTATTTTAGTATTTTTTGTGTGTATACCATCAAATCAGATCTGACTGGTACAGGAGGAGACTGTGCTTCCTTCTCCAGCACAGCATCTGGTGGATTCGAACCACCTACCTCTGGGACTGCAGTGCAGTTTCTTGCCACTAGGAAAATTTTTGTATTTATAAATATACTACTATTTATAGAATTTCTAATGCTCTTTTAAAGGGGGTCACTATTGACACCTTTCAGTGACAGTGTATTTGTTTCCAGGGTCAAAGAAATGAAAACACATTATCTAATCAGTATAAATAAAAGAGTTCCTATGCTTAAAGCAAAATATTATTCTAAGAAACGTATCCTCTAATTATGTTTTTCTGTATTTTCCAAATTTCTTTAGTATGTACTACAAATATCACTGAAGCCATAAAAATAAATATTGTAAAGCATCAAATTCATTGGACAGTCATTAGAATTCCACATAATACATGCTGTTTAAATGCAAGTACCTCAACTAAAATTGAATTTTCATCTAAAAAATAAAAAAGGGGTAAAGTTGGGTTTTTTTTACGTGTGTGTGTGTGTGTGTGTGTGTGCGCGCGCCGTCAAATCAGATCTGACTGGTGCAGGAGGAGAATGCTCCTCCTTCTCCAGCAGAGCTTCTGGTGGTTGTGAACCATGTACCTCTGGGACTGCAGTTCAGCTTGTTGCCTCTAGGCCACCAGAGTTCCTAGGGGTAAAGTATTAAGATAATAACTTGGAAAAATAAAAAATCTATTTAAATTCTGTTTTAGGGTATATAACCAACTCCTGTTGAGTCACTTTTAACTCACAGCAACTCTATATCTAACATATCAATAAAGATTTAAAGGATTAAGTGTAGTACTTTTACACAGATATCCACAGTAACGAAAAGCAAAGCATACAATGTAATACACCGAAGTCTTAATGATAGTAACCTAACGACACTAAATTTTAACAAGCATATTTTAGTTTTTTGGATAGATGAACAGTTTCATGGCATTACTAAAGCTGACAGATGATGGAAGTATGCCTACTATGCAGACCTCACCTACAATAAAAACTTAGGGGAAATATTTTCACAAATGTAAAATTATGTATAAATGTATCAATCATTTATAAAATGTGACTACAAAGGAACAAGTTCTGAAAAATTTTCTTTTTTTAAAAAATTATTTTCTTAATAAGATAGTCATAAACATTCTTTTTATATTGTTAGTGTGTTTTACACATGAAGAGAGCAAAATATCATTAATAGTATAAATGTTTATGTATGATACACTAATTCCTATTAAAACTCACTAAAAACATTTATGCTACATAACTGCTATTGCACTTACACAAGTATTAAATATTTACACAACTATTGTGTGTGATACATTTTTGAAAACTATTAAACTCCCTCATCCATTAGTTTATTATGCACGCTACATTTGTTTTTTGCTTAGGTATATTTTATGTGAAAATACAGTATTAGAATACTGACATGCGTTTATTTTCATAAATGTGATAGACACAAAACAAGTATTCTGAAATCTATTTACTATTCAATTTATATTCAAGTATTCATGGCGAACAAAAATGTTTATGGGCAATATGAAAATTAGAAGTTTAAACACCTTTTTAAAACTCTTCATTTCTCTAATTTTACCAAAGTAAAAGAAATTTTTAGATTTAATAAGGGGCAGATAGGTACAATGGGGTAAAAAAATCAATCACTGAATTAGGACTTATACAACCTGTTGAGTCCCAGTTTTATTACTTACCTGATGGGATACCTGGGATTTTTTTTTTTCCACAAATAAGTAAGAAACTGGACTATTAGGATCTCAAAAAGAGTTTTTTGGTGTTACAATATCAGAAGTCTTATGTAATAGACATGTAATATTTTTAGTAAGAATTTAGTAGCATTTAGCACATGGTGGATAAGTTCAAAACAAAACAAAACTGACATTAAAATAATGTGCCTAGTGTGGCATTTCCTCAGAAAGCAGAACATAAAAATTCCATATAACCCAGCTATTCCATTGCTTAGACTATATCCTGAGAAAATGAGAACTGATACACAAATGGAGACTTGTACACCAATGTTCATAGTAGCATTAGTCACCATCTCAAGAACATGGAAACAGTCCAAATGTCCAAAACAATGGAATGGATTGAGAAATTATGGTACATTCACATGATGGAATACTACACAGCAGGCAGGAGCAATGATCTGTAAATCACTACCTATTTTGTGAGGCACTAGAGAGCATTATGCTAAGTGAAATAAGTCCCTTGAGAACAAATACTGTGTAAGACCATTACTGTGGAACATATATGAGAATCCAAGGAGGAAGAGAGTGGGAGCAGAGGGGTAAGGATGGGGTGAGGTTGGGGGAATGGTTAATCACAGGGTTGCACAATTTGATGGGTGGAGGGTGTGTAGGTAGAAGAAATGGGAAAGATCTGGTGTAAAAAACAGTGTATACCAACTTTGTAGGTAAACCAGTATAAAATAATTTTTTTTTAAAAAAAAAGGTGCCTACAAACAACAGACACGCCTATAAAGTGGTCAATAACACCAGGGATTCATTCACTTCTTAGAATGTTGTTGTTGTATACAATAGAGTCAGAACTGACCCATAGCTGACCCTCTGACAGGTTTTCAGAAGCAGTTAAATTCACAGGAGGAGCCTATTATCCTGCAGAGCAGCTGGTGGCCTTAAACCGCATGCCTTCAATATTGCAGCACACCTTCTTGCCTCTAGGCCACCAAGGAGCCTCTTTTCCTTAAAAACCAGGTTGCACCTTGGAGGCAAAGATTTTGAAGCTCCGTTTGAAATACTTTGGGCATGTTGCAAGGAAGGACTAGTCCTTGGAGAGAGACATCACGCTTGGGAGGGTGGAGAGACAGTTTAAGAGAGGAAGACCCTCAATGAGATGGATCGACTCAGTAACTGTGGTAATGGCAGCAAGTGTGTCAAGAGACAATAAGGTTGGCTCAGGATAGACCAGGGTTCAGAGTTGCTGTGCACAGGGTTGTTATGAGTTGCAAGCAACTCTATGACACATTAACAACACTTTTAAAGATGTAAAATTTGCATGAAATGAGGGAATTAAGAAAATATCTGTTGTACTCATATTTCAAATCTAATTGTGTTCAATTCTATTCTACATACCATATTTTTTCTCAAATGCACTCACATGCATAACAATGCAGGAAAGATGAAATTACATATACTATAGCCTTGACATAGGATTCCTTAAATTTTCCCAAAAAATAGTATGTTGTAAGGTGAGGATTTCCGGCTAACTGCACACCACCTACCCTTAAGTATGTCTGTTAAGCTATGCTAGGCATTTGGAGTTTTTTATAGCAGTATGTATATGTAAGTGACATATAAGAAAATAGTACATGCTATAATGACAACCTTAAATAAATTACATTGATCCTCAAAATTACCTTTACTTAAAGAATTTGGTCTTTATTCTTTGTTCCCAAGTGTAACCTCTAAAACCTTAGAATTTTCCCAGTGATGTACAAGTTTTTGTTAAGGACTTCAGATCAAATCCAAAGGATCTCTTGGATAAGAGATGGCCAAATAAAAAAGACCCATTGTGTGAGATTAGTCTAACTACAATGAAAGAGTCTAGAGGTCAAGTACAAGCAATCATGCCAATGTAGTAAGAGCAATATAAGGCATTAGATACAGACACTCCATGGGCTTCGTGGTATGTTACAAATGATGATGCATCTGAAGGAGTTGTGTCTCTTTCAATAGGGCATGGAAGTTCTGTGCTAGGAACCCTCCCAGACCTGATCCTATGTGTTTTTCATTTGGATCCTGTTGTTGTTATGTGCTGATGAGTCAGAACAGACCCAGAACAGATTTTCCAGTGGATTTTCAGAGCAGTAAATCACAGGAGAAGATTGTCTATCCTTTTCCCGTGGAACAACTGGTGGATTCAAATAGCATGCCTTTGGTACTGCAGCACAGATAAAAATGTAATAGTATACTAAACACTTCTTTTAATTGTAGACGTTGTTCTAGCGAATTATTAAAACAAAAGGAGTGATGAGAGCCAGCAGACCAGAAGTGAGGGGAACTGAAAGAACTTGACAAGTATAGCAGGTTATATAGCCAAAGTTTACAGTAGTGAGAAACCCTCAAATTTGTAGCCAACAGATTGTTGGAAGTCTCAATATCAAGGGGAGCTCCAAACCTGAGATGGAAACTTTGGGAAGACTCAGTAGTGAACTCACAAATAGTGAGATGTGAGCTATCTCAAGATGATTAGAATAAGAGAAAGAATTCTTGCACATGCTATTGGAACATGAAATTAAAAAGTCAGGAATAGATCTTAATTCATTAATGTACTTCATTTGGTGTCAACATTTAAAGGAAAATAGGTGAGGTCTGGTGGCCTAGTGGCAAGAAGCTGCACTGCAATCCCAGAGGTGTGTGGTTCGAATCCACCAGAAGCTCTGCTGAGGAAAGGGATAATCTCCTTCTGTACCAGTCAGATCTGATTTGATGGCACAAACACACAAAAAATAATAAAAATAATAATAAAAAAATTCAAAGGAAAATAAATATGAGCTATCACATTGCATTAATTGATTCTTAAGGTTAACTGATGATGGTGGTTTGCAAACAAGTTTGAACAAACTCATAACTGACCTTCCGGTGGCTTTCAGAGGTTGTAAATCATAGGAGAGGAGACTATGCATCTTTATCCCATGGAGTAAGTGGTAAATTTGAACAGCCTACCTCTGGGTTGGCAGCCCAACTCTTTACCCACTAAACCAACAGAGTTCTCTTAAAGTAAAAGTAGCATTTACCAAAATAGACATTAAAAACGAATGATTTGTTTCTGTATATGAGAGACTGTGTATACATAAATATACATATGAAATTAGCTATAATTTTATTTACATACCTCTGTAGGTCAACTATTTCATTGTTAAGGGTATCTAGCTCCTTAATAGCAGAGAAATCTGCAACAGGACTTGATCCTATGATGTTCTAAAAGAAAAAATTTATCATGATACATTATTACTACAAAATTATGTATTATATATCAAAATATTACAAATGTTAAAAGTTCTATATATAAGGTATATACTGTACCGGATACTAATATTTTCATTCATTTAATTAACTATACCCTTAATATACAGTTATGAAAAAAACATAATTTCCCTTAATTTTAAAGCTACTGTCTATAAAATGTACCCTCTCCTAAGGTTGCAATATTGTTGTCACTTGATACTAGCCCGTCTAGACACTGCCATAAAACAGGTATCAGACTGATAAACCAGTTCTTCCACTATAGTGCAAATTTTTTGAGATCATGGATGGTTATTTATTTATATCACCTGACAATAAATAGCTAGATACACAAATTTTGTTGAATCTCAGAATTATAATGGTAATTTATCCAATGAAACAATTACTTTTACTTAGTATTTTTAGTGCCTACTGTCTAAAGTAAAAGTTATTCAGGCATGTTCCATGGTAAATATTAATATTACTATATTCAATGTCTTCTGCATGATGTCCTTTTGAAAAAAATCAATGCACCAAAGCCAGTCCCTAAACAGTACTTATAGTAAGAAAATGTGAGTTTTTCCTAGGTTCTGCTATTATACTAGTTGCATGAGCTTCATCTGTAAAACAATGAAACAAATTCTGCCCTGCCCATCTTACAAGTTAAATAACATACATGAAATTATTTGGCAAACTTTATTATATCTCATAAATATAAGTTTCATTATAATTAACCTTTTCAACAGGTCATGTTTTTAAAAGATGACTGGCCTTCCAGTGAATTGTTTCCACTCTGACTTAATCTCCTTTGTGAATCACTGCTAACATACAATTTATCTATATGGTTAAAGTTGAAGCAAAAAAACTAACTGCTCTTTTAAACATCTGACCTATCCAATGCCACAAACAGTTTGAGAAATAATAGAATAAACAGCAATTCAGAGATATTGATATTTAAATATGCAAAATTAAGACATACTGACTGCTGATATTATTAACAGGACAGTGTAAAATCTAATCTTAATACTTGTATTATTGTGAAGTTATATCGCCAATGCACACAACAGAAGCAATCTAAAAGCTCACAATTAGCATCTCCTCACATTTCATACTTTTATTTACAACTAACTTATTAAGCACTGTCAACCTATCTATCAGTTCTCAAAGCTAATCTGAAAAATAGGTTATAGGCAAGGTAGATAATATTACTCATTTAGACATGAAAAAGAAATTAAAATTATTTGCTTAAAGTGAAATCCAGTTAACAAAAGGTTTTATTTTTATTTTAAATGTAAATGCTGTCCTACATTATGTTCCTTGCACTTGCATTTCAGTAGCATTTAGAACCCATTACCCTAAAAAAAAAAAATAAATAAAAAAGAACCCATTACCCTAAAACTCAGCTTGATAAGCATGTGTATCAATAAATCTGATAATTCTTTTTGTATTTCTTGATGCCATCCTGTTCTAAGTGCTGAGCTATTTCGTTTGCAATACTAAAACTCTTGTATGTAATTCATGCTATTCTCATTTCCCACCTCTCTTGTTCTATACCGTCAAATTGGGTCCAAGTGGCTCTAGAGGAGATCGCCCCTCCTCTAGAGGAGCATCTGGTGGATTCAAATTAGAGATTACAGCGCAGGTTCTTGCCACTAGGCCACGAGAGCTCCCTGCTAGTCTCATTTTTATATTAACTGCATATCTACAGCAAATTAATCTTTCCTACTATTTTACTTTGTGCCACCGGTATATATACTTCTATCAATGTTAAATTAGAAATCTTAAATTTCTGAATGTGATAAAAATTCACTAGAATTTAAGGCTATCTGAAGTTGTCACATGCTGGAATTGACTTAATAGCAACTATTTTTTCAAACTTTCCCCATAAGCTAAGTCTGGCAAGACAACTGGGTGAAGAAAATGAAAAAAATTAGAACTTGGTCTCACTTTCATCAACTTACACCACGTAAGTGCTACTGAGAAATTTGCTATCCGAGGTGCAAGAGGGCTAAGAAACTCATGACTTCCACACCTCTTCTGTCACTTTAGTTAAAAAAATGTGACTCACATTTGACAGTCTTGTATTACTCAAAATATCATGAAATAAGAAGATAGAGTGATGCAAATTAGCTTAATTTCAAACAAGTTAGATGATTAGACTCCAGATTACTCTATACATAAAATTAGTTCACTGTAGTTGGTACAACTTGTGTCATTTCTCAATCGCTGACACAGAAATTAAACTCCCACACTACAGTATTAATATGGCATGCAATCAAGAAATATGGAAAATGTTCTGCTGAGTATATGAAGGGTAAATAAAGGGCATTAAAGAAACATGTAGAACATTCTTTTCTTTCAATATATTTTTCCACTACTCTTTTTTATGTACTACACACAAAACTTTGCTTTAGTGATTTTTTTAAGTGAATCAGTGAGTCTAGAAAAGGCAAACTACAATGCACACAAGGTCCAAGTAACCCATGACGAAAGTATGCTATTTTGTGTTTAGGTATTCTTCCCTGTTCAATTTTCCTCCATTAAAAAACCCTCTAATTTAAAAATGTATCTTGTGAACCAAAAACCATTAACGCTAAAAAAGCCATAAAGTAAAGCTCTAACCTGGAGAGAGAGTAGCTTTAAGAAACTGACAGTACAAGAAAGGCGAAAAGCAGAGTGCTGCAGAATGGAAAAAATAGTCCAAACTAGAAAAAACACAGAAAGGAAAGCAACATTCAAAAAAAGATTAGTCAAGCTGCAAAAAATGCAGTACTTTAAAAAAAAATCAGATTATAAAGAGAAAGATTATCTGAAAGACAAAATAAATGCAAATTTTAATATCTAAGGTTAAAATTTTGTTAATAGATCAAACAGTGATAAAATCACATTTAATAAATAATATTGATATCTAAAACAAATACTGCTATCTATGCTCTAGCGAATGGACTTTAGACAAATGCACTAATCAAAACCTGTACAGCAGATACAATTTAAAATATCTACTAATGTGATCAAACATAACTGGCTTCAGAAATGTATGTTTGTGGGGCTGAGTTGCACGCAACAGGTTATCAAAATGAGGACAGCAAGGGAAAAAACACAGTTTACACAGGTAAATGCAAGGCGGAAAACACCACTCTTGGTGATTTAGGAATGTACAACCGAGATACAGTTACAAAAGAAAGTATAAATAACAATCTAACTTCTGTATTTCTAGGCAGAATCCCTTTTAGCTTTCCCCACCACTTAAGAAACCTAGGTTTTCCATGACAAGAAATCTTGAAAAAATTCACAAAATACACTCTTTACTGTAAAAAGTAAGGGGGTAATAAAAATAAATCCACAAGGCATCTTTTATCTGTATGGACAAGTAATCAAATATTTATGTTATTAAAAATAAAGGACAAAAACTCCTTTAAGGAACTCTGTTACTCATAGTGGCTTTAGAGGCTCACTCTGTTTCACTTAGAAAAATATCTACTATTGTTAGCCTTTTAAAAATTTATTACAATACGGTTTTTTAATTTCCTTGACAAAATTAACACAAAACGAAAATATTCTACTGATATTTTAAAGACCATTTTCTTCAAACAACTTATTTGACAACTTTAGGCAACTCTGAAGTACCACAACAATGGATTAACTTTCCATTAAAAGGTCACATTTGATTTACTGTCATGAAGCATTTAAAAAAAAAAAAAAGATTTATTTTATTATTTTTTGTGTGTACTGTCAAATCAGATCTGACTGGTACAGGAGGAGATTGACCCTCCTTCTCCAGCAGAGCATCTAGTGGATTCGAACCACATACCTCTAGGATTGCAGTGCAGCTTCTTGCCACTAGGCCACCAGAGCTCCTTTATGAAGCATTTCTTTTAAAGGTAAATAGCCACTAGAGTATGCGCATATTCTGAAAGCTCTATTAATGGCCAAGAAACTGTAAATGTAGTATAGAGGCGTTTTAGATAAAATCCTCTTTCTAGGAGAAAGTAAGGATAAAAGAATGTAGTTTTGAGAATTCTCACTGCCATCAGGGATCTTTCAAAATTACTGAGGAGTAGTCATGTCAGTTTGAGGACTAAGGGATGCCTGATTCACGCAATGGTCTTTCTGGTCATTTGCTATGTACTGGAGAGCAGGACAAGGTATAATGATGACATAAGAATTATTGGTGCCTTTGAGCTGTGATGTTGAAGAAGAGTACTGAATATCCCACAGACTGACAAAAAATATCTATGACTTTGAGAAAATGCAGCGAGTTTTTTTAAAGATGTTCAAGTTTCATCTCATATACTTCAGGCATTCTGCTAGGAGGGGCTATTCCTTAGAGAGGGACATCATGCTTAGAAAGGGGGAAGGTCAGCAAAAGAGGAAAATCATCAACCTGGCAGACTGACACAGTGACTGCCACAGTGGGCTCTAGTGTGCAGGAAATTTGGGGATGGCACAGGATCAGGTAGGGTTCTGATGTGTTATTCACAGGGTTGGTATGGGTCATATTTGACTTGAAGGCACCTAACAACAAAACCTGTTTCTAATTGTTCAGTATGAAGTCCAGCTACATGCTCAGACATAGTCACCTAAAGCAAAAATTACAGATCTGGCTCCCATTTAAGATTATTCTTGGGGGCTTCATACAATTATCAGCAAGCAGTCATATTCATCCTAACTTTTCTCATTTTCACTATGAAGAAATCATTAAAAGAACCAATATGGGTTTATTCTTATAGTATTCACTTAATTTTTATATTCTAATCACAAAAAGTAATTAAAAATTCAAGAGGGTGAAAAACAAGGCCACATTTTTCTAATTTTAAGATTGGAAATATGGTTGCCAGATGTGTAATGAATGGTAGGGCAAATAAACTGCAGCCCTAGGATGTCATACAAGACATTCAAACATACTCATAAACACAAAGTAAACCACAAGTGGCATTATTGATCTGTTTGTACCCAGTTATACTCTCTCCACTCTTCCATTTAAATCAAGTCTGTCATCTGACACAGGACTTGTAATTGCCTTCTGATAATACGTTCATGATTTCTTTTAAGTTATCTTACCTTCTGTAAATTGGCCCTGTCTGATGGTGGGATCATCTCAGGAGTAAGGCTCTGAGGAGGATCAATACCCTTTATTAACTTTTGGTTGATTAAGTGAAAAGCCAAAGCAAACTGATCCTTTGAAAGCTTCCCACAATCCTTTGTGTCACATAATGCCCTGTAAAAGGAAGAAAAGAAAAATAAAATGAATGAAGTATAAATGCCACAAATACTATCCTAAAAAAAGCAACCTGACTTTGTCTAGAGTTTAAAAAATAAACAGTTAAATTTAAAAAGAAAGCTATATAAGTTGCCGTTTTCTCAAAACTCACTCAAATGTCAGAATAGGTAGAAAAACAAAAACAGTAAAATCAGAAAACATTTACCCTGGTGTTGAGCAGAGGCCTCCAATTTGGACTTATTTTGTGCTTTTATACTAATTTTCAGAACTAAAGGATAAAAGTTATAGGGAATCAAAGAATCCCAATATTCTCAAGATTTAAAAATGTGAAAGATGAAACTCAAGTCTCAAAAAAATTGGCACAAGAATGATTATAAGAGACAAGCAAAAGTTTCCAAGTCAGCTTGCTGCCTGAAACTCTTGGGGTAGGAGGACCTCATAATCACCACACCAAAACAGAAACAACAGCTGAAAATGGAGGTCACATGAGAGAAGACAGCAATCTGGAAAGCTTTTAAAATCTCCAAGAGGAACAGAAAATGTTTTATTCTGTTTGCTTTCTCTCTCCTTTCTTACCTCAGCTTTCTGAAGTCCTGATATGTGTGATTCACTAAGAGTCCATGTGGCCTGATGAATATACTAATATACTTATGGTGTCAAACAAACCTTAATCCTAGCTTTTCTACTTTTTTTATTCTTGTGACTTTACAAAAAATTTAACCTCTCTGAATTTCAGTTTCCTTACCTATAAAGTAGAGATGATAACACTGGTCATGTATGGTTACCATAAGGAATAAAGACAAGGTACAGAAAAATTTGGGCACAATGCCAAGCCTGAGGCAGCTGCTGCCATTTGTTGAGCACAGTGCTGAACTAGCATAAAAACTAAAACCCACTGCTGTCAAGTCAATTCCAACTCATGGCAGCCTTCCAGGGGGTTTTGAAGTTGTAAATCTTTATGGGAATAGATTCCGAGTCTTTTCCTCAGAGTAGATGGTGGGTTCAGACTATAAACCTTTTGGTTAGCACGCCAAACACACATACATTCATACACACCCCACACACACACACACACAACCCAGTATGTAAACACAAAAAATGACAGCTCTCATTGGATATTTAATCTTTATTAGCCCTGAGTTCCTATTCTTTTTCTAATAGATCTACTGTCCTCTATTCTAATTTTCTCTTTGTATGTAGTTCTACTACTGATATTTGCTACCTCTTGAAAACCTCTAAATAATCTCTAGTTAAGTACATTGTAGACACCCTATAAGGCATTTTAATATATGTATCTAATTTAATGTGAAATTTATTAACTATACTGATCGTTCTAATGTGAAACCTATACTTGGACCAAGAGACAGTCGTCAGAACAGAGCAAGGGAAACACTGCATGGTTCAAAATTGGGAAAGGTGCACACCAGGTATGTGTCCTATCTCCATACCTTTTCAACCTGTATGCAGAACAGATTATTCGAGAGGCTGGGCTCTAGGAGGAGAAGTGTGGCGTCAGGATTGGTGGAAGATCTATTAACAATCTGCGTTATGCAGATAACACAACCCTGCTTGCTGAAACTGAGGAGGACCTGAAGCACTTGCTGCAGAGGGTCAAGGACTGCAGCCTTCAGTATGATTTGAGGATCAATGTCAAG
>NW_006399755.1:6485668-6491511 GCF_000299155.1 Elephantulus edwardii
AAAACAGTGCAACAATGAATGAATGAAAACCCAAAATCTCTGTAAATGTTCATTAAAACTAATAAAATTTAATAAAAAAAAGAAGAAGAGACATCAAAGAACTGATACAAAACCATGTTGTTTGAAAAATAAATGTAAAAAAAGACCTACCAAATATGAGCTAATAAGGCAGAAGGTAAACCTGTCTTCAGGAAGATCTCACGGACCTCCAGTCCAGAAACAAATCCATCTAAATCTTTATCAGTTTTCACAAAGATTTCATCATATTTAGCTTTTTCTGCAGGAGATACAACCCACTATAGGAGGGAAAAAGAAAATAAAGGTTTTTAGCCACAATAAAGCAAACTTTTGTCCATCTTTCAACTTATGAAGTTATCCATCACAAATTCTAAACATGTTTTTCCTCTAGCTACAACAACAGCATACCAGTTCCATCGCAACCCAAAGAAGAAAAATATAGCTCAGCTGGGACTCTATTTTTGGATGCTCATTTTACTTTATATAAATATACATACACACAAACACAAACACACACACACACAAAAAAAAAATATACACACACACACACACACACACATAAAAAATATAAATTCAGGCATAGTTAACTCTTGATTTATGGATTCTCGTATTAATACAGATATCTAGGAGAGTCTATATAAATAAAAATATTCAAGTAATCCTTAATCTTCTTTTTATTATCTTCATTTAAAGCTTCAGTTTCCAGAATTTTTAACTATAGCCCAAATTAACAATTTGCATCTTACTGAAAATATTTTTTCTTTTATGTAACTGATAAGCAGCAAGATTAGACAGAAAGACCTTGAGCAGCCAATAATTTAATTTGACCCCAAAGAATCAAGAGTTAACAAGAAAGTAAACAAAAATACTATGCAAGGGCAAGCATGCTATGTTAGCATGGAGCATCTGCTATCTCCAGGTTTAATTCTAGATAAATCAGGCAAGGCCAACGACAACAATCTTCTCTGAAACATGACATTATGTAGGTTCAACCAGAGAAAGCTTTACATATAAAACCCTTTGATTTTCCTTTCATTTTTACCAAATAATCAATTGTTAAATGCCATGCACTGTTAAAAAAATCCTTTAACACTGATAATCTATACCTGTCTTAATGGTGCTTTGGCAGGTAAAATGCTTACAGGTGGTAAGGAGTGGTAAGGTTCCTTGACTGATGCTGAAGAAGGGATTGACAGCACTGAGCCTGATATACTGACCGTTTTTCTCTTAGAAGGTGGCACCAAGGCTGGAGGCAAGGACATTGGCACAGGTTCCTTCTCCAGTGCACAGTATACCAAAAACATGGCCTTTAAAATAGATGAACCAAGGTCATATAGATAAAAACCACTCAATAACATTCACTTACTAACAAAAAAGCATCTTTAAGTTCCTAAAAATCCTTTTTGAAAGAAATAACAAAGAGTATGGAAAAAAGTAAAATGAAAAGGAGGGAAAAACAAAGAAGTCAAAGCAATTCTATGGGAGATAATGCTATGGAGCAAAAAAACCCAGGACACCTTCTAATAAAAGGTCTTACAATACCAAAAGCAAACAGTAATCTGGGAGGAAAAGAAATTTTGAAGGAAAAAAGGTAAAATTACTAATATCTTTTAATACAGAAAAAGCTCTTAAAAATAGACAACAAAAACTCCAACAGAAAAATTAATAAAGAATATGAACAGATATTTTACAGAAAGGGAGCTCTGTTGGCCACACAGTAAGAAGCTCGTCTGTAATCCTAAAGGCATACAGTTGAACCCACCAGCTGCTCCATGGCAGAAGGATGGGCAATCTCCCGTGCAATTACATTGCCTCTGAAAAACCACTGGACGGTCAGCTATTGGTTGATTCCAACTCGACAGCACATAACAATACAATTTTATAGAAAAAGAAACACAAATGACTCACACTTTAAACATAGGGAAATTAATTCAACTTGGCTCAGTAAGAAAATTAAACTTTAATACTATATCAGATAGCCATTTTTCACTCAACTGTAAACAATCCAAAAGTTTCAAAACACACTTCATTAGCTAGACACTGTGGAAGAACAAACAGATACTACTTCCACTGATGGATAACTGGTATATCTACCAAAGCGCAAATGTATTTCACCCTTACCACAACAATTTTACATTTGGGAATTTATATACTCTGATTTATCAACTTAGAAGAAAAATTATGTATGAAAGAGGTTATTAATTGCAGCATTGTTGGTGTCTGCACTTACAGGCCCATTAACAGCAGGCTGCTTATAAAAATTATGGTCCAGCCATATAACGAAATATTTTAAAACAAAAATTTATGAGAAATACGCTGTATCGTTAGCATGTTATTGTCAAAATTCAAAAGTTATACATTTAAATGGAAAGCAGTTTATTGCATGTAAAATGAATGATAAAAAAGACTCATGGCACTCTGTGAAAAGACACACAACAGAGACACTATGTATAATGGGTTCTTTTTTGTGTTGAGGAGGAAATGATCCATATTTGTTAATATTTAAATAAACAAAGCCTAGAATACATAAAGCAAGAAAAGTGATTGGATATTGTGTGGGTAGGAGCAAAAAGAGCAGTCGTAGAGCAGTTGGTTTAGTCCTATCAGTCTCATGGAAATGAGCGTTTTTCCCCTCAGGGAATACTTTCTTATATAGTTTTTGCTTTTAACAATGTAATTAAATGCATTACTTAACGGAAATGCCTAAATTAATATATAAAGCACTTGCACAAAGTAACCTGCAAACCAACTAACTGAGGCTAAACTGCCTCCATTTTTAAGTAACCCAGGGCACTTTCAAGACGTTCAGAGAATGAAGCATTTCGAAGACTATGTTCAAGTAAATTAAATTACTTTGTTACTTGAAACTTCAAGAAAGATGCCAGCATCAACCAGGGAGAAGACTGCCTATTTCTTCTTCCACTTAAAATTAAAATCTGTCCCCAGAAAGTATGCCTCTAATTCTAAACTCGGGTTTTTAAGTAAATATTTATTGAGCACCTTAATCCATACATCAACTGTTTTTAAAATCAATTCTTTTAGAGATTATGATTCTTTCTCAAATGAGGAAACTAAAGCACAGAAACATCAAGTAACTTGTCCAATATGGTATTTTTAAAAAGTGATAGAGGATTCAAACCAAGGCATATTCACTAAAAACATCATGCTTTTCCAAGTTTGGCTGCTTTATTAGCCATACACAAGTAAATTTACAATGCCCTGCTTTCTTCTACATTAGTTAAACTATCAGTAATAACTTCTTAAATTTAATCACAAGTGACAAGCTAACTCTTAATCCACCGAGCAAATTTTAGCAGAAATCACCTTAGCAGAAATGATATAGAAGGCTTGATAAAGCAGAGATTGCCAAACTCTACTCTCAAAATTTTGGATTCAATATATCTAAAGTAGGGCCCAAAAATGTACATTTTCAACAAGTTCCAAGATAAAGCTGATGCTATCTGTCTCTGGACCAATGACTAATGTAGGTCATAAGTATTCAACTTACACCAAAATGTGCCACCTATTTACAAGTCAACTTGGAAGAACTCAATTTCAGTGTTAGAAACACAAATTTGTTGTCTCCAAAAGCATGAAGTTCCCAAAAGAAAACAATCTAGTTAACACATACTTTGTATCAAATTCACAATACATGCACTATTATTAAGTTGGCAGTGAGCTAGCAAAAGTGACTAGTATGCTTATTAAAGGTCAGCACTCTTCTTACTGCAGATGGGACTCATTTCCTGGAAAAGTGGACACTAGATGCAAAAAAGCAGTGTTAGCCATCTGCTCTCAATAGAGAACATCTTTTTCTCTTGGTTAAAAAAACAGATTAACTTCATGTTGCCCCAAGTTATTTCCCTAACAAAATTAAAGCCCCAAAATTTTCCACCAAATAAAACAGTTAACAGTTTCTTTTTACTTTTATAAGGAAGTACTAGTAGCCTAATGACAAGTTGTGCTGCAATCCTGAAATTAAGTGGTTCAAATCCACCAGCTGCTCCGCGGAAAAAGGATGGGCAATCCAGCAGCTATGGGTCGGTTCCAACTCAATAGTACACAACACCACAATAAAATATAATGCTGTTTTATCACATTGTAATTTATCCTAAGCAATGTTTACACCTTAAAGAAATATGGACAATAACTAAAATGATGACTCATTTAAAAACTGAATCTGACAGGTTAACAAGTGTCTAAATTGAAATGCACTTAACAAATGCATTTATACAGATAGACACTTCACTAAAACATGTTATGTTGTTATGTGCCAGGAGTTGCCCATGACTCATAGCAACACTATATACAACAGCCCTAAACCCCGCTCAATCCTGTGCGGATCTCACTGTCTCCGACACACCTACCTCAATTACCCTAGTCACTGAATCAATCCACCTCATAGAGGGTCTTCCTCTCCTGTGCTGTTGCGCCACCCTCCCAAGCATGACATCTTTCTCCAATGACTGGTCCTCCTTGCAACATGTCCAAAGTATGTCAGATGAAGCTTCAGAATCCTTGCCTCCAAGGAGCAGCCTGCTTTAATGCACTCTAGGCTGAACCTGTTTGTTTTCTTAGCAGTCCATGGTATATTCAATATTCTTCTCCAACACCACAGCTCAAAGACGTCAATTCTCCTTCTAGCCTCCCTAGTCATTGTTCAGGTCTCTGACGCATAGCAAGTGATTGCAAAGACCATGGCCTGAAGAGAATATCTTTTGGATGATTTCAAACTAAAGCCATCAAAAATAAACTGTAAACTTACTTAGGGATAGAAAGGAGAAAGGGACTTTAATTTTACGGTTTTTAACAAAAGCCAATTATTACCAGCACTTTCTATGACCCTGTCATCACTCTCTGAGTTTATGTTCTCACATATTAGTGAGCATAAAAATCACCTGAACAAGTTTCTAAATTACAGGATGTTTGACACCCTACCCAAGAGCTTTTGATTCAATAGGTTTGGAGCAATAAGGGAGAATTTGTTGCAGATCATATTGAGAAAGAGTCCTTTTAAAAATTTCTTTAGATTTCCTTAGTTGAACTATCAATCACAACTTCTAAAAAATAGTACCTTGGGATGAACATATTAGCTTCTTATGTTTATCAGGTAATATAAGTTTTTTTTTCACCAATTTAGTTGAATAAAACACATATTAGATACTTTAAAGGGAGCTCTGGTTACCTGGTGTTAAGAAGCTGGGCTACAATCCCAAAGTCATGTGGTTGAAATGCACCAGCTGCTCTCTGGGAAACCAATGGGCAATCTCTTACTGTCTCTGAAAATCAGCTAGAAGATCAACTATGGGTCAATTTTTACTTGACAGCACACAATAAGACCTTTTTTGGCCAGTAGGCACTGTATTGTTGTTGGAACTGAGTTGGAAATGACCCATAGCTGACCCTCTAGTGGGTTTTCAGAGGCAGTCAATCACACAGGAGGAGACTGCCCATTCTACTTCTACGGAGCAGCTGGTGAATTCAAACTACATGCCTTTGGGATTGCAGCACAACTTCTTAGACCATCAGCATTTCCACTGTGTTAGGCACTTGAAATACAACAGTGACAAGACCCATTCATTTTCATAACCCAAAAGAACAAATCACATTAAAGGTTAATTTCAATACATAATCAGGATGGATGGTGAAGAGATTGATATTGTTCACAGCTTTAGTTTGCTTGGCTCCACAGTCAACACTCTTGGCACCAGCAGCCAGGAAATTAAAAGACGTATTGCCAAGGGACAGTCTCCTGTTAGGGATCTTTGCAAAGTTCTGAAGAGCAATGGTGTCTCTCTGGAGACTAAGGTGTGTCTGATACAGGC
>NW_006399755.1:6491611-6492908 GCF_000299155.1 Elephantulus edwardii
GGACCAAATGGCAGCATCAGGATGGATGGTGAAGAGATTGAGATTGTTAACAACTTTAGTCTGCTTGGCTCCATGGTCAACACTCTTGCTATCAGTAGCCAGGAAATCAAAAAACGTATTGCGATGGGAAAGTCTGCTGTTACGGACATCTCCAGGGTACTGAAGAGCAATGGTATCTCTCTGGAGACTAAGGTGTGTCTGATACAGGTCATGGCCTTTGCAATCACTTCTTATGCATCAGAGAGGTGAACAATGACTAGGAAGGCTAGAAGGAGAATTGATGCCTTTGAGTTGTGTTGCTGGAGAAGAGTACTGAATGTACAATGGACTGCCAATAAAACAAACAGATTCATCGTGGAGAGGGTTTAACCAGGCTGCTCCTTGGAGGCAAGGATTCTGGGGCTTCGTTTGACATACTTTAGACATGTGGTAAAGAGGGTCAGGCCCTTGGAGAAGGACATCATGCTTGGGAGGGTGGAGGGACGGCACAAGAGTGGAAGGCCCTCTATGAGGTGGACTGATCAGTGACTGGGGTAATCAGGATGGGTGTGTCAGAGGCAGTGTGATTGGCACAGGATAGATCAGGGTTTAGGGCTGTTGTACATAGGGTCCCTATGAGTTGCAAGCGACTCGATGGCACATAACAACAACAACAAGGTTTGTCGTTTTAAAAACCAATATGCTATTCCTATGTTAAAAACTAAACAATATCCAAACTCACTGCTGTAGCATTGGAACTGACTCATAGCTGATTCAATATTGAATTTCCAAAGCTTTAATTTGCACATGAGAAGACTGCCCATCTTTGTGGTAGATCTGAACCACCAAAAAGCCTCACTCTTTGAGTTAACAGTGCAACCACCTATGTAATAGACTCTCTTTCCTATGAAAAGGTGAGAAAATAATACACACTTCACAGAATTCTACAAGCATTCTTCAAATGTAATGTTTAGTATTTTTAAGATTTTATATATTTGGAGTCTTCCTTTTAAAATTTAAATTTTATTTAAATTAAGTAATATATACAGATGCTGCATTTAACATTTTAGTAATAATTAAGTGGAATTGTAACTCTTCAAAAGCTTTGAATAAAACACTGTCAACCTTTTTATCTACTTCCTGAAAGAGATACTTAGATTTAATTCTCTATAAAGAATTCTGAGACAGAAAATTTCCTATTTATAAATGACTTAAAGAAGAGACATCATGCACACCCATGTTTATTGCAGCTTTGTTCACAATAGCAAGGAGTTGGAAACAACCTAAGTGCCCATCAACAAAAGAATGGCTAGAGAAG
>NW_006399755.1:6497528-6499963 GCF_000299155.1 Elephantulus edwardii
AGATTCATCCTGGAGAGGGTTAAATCAGGCTACTCCTTGGAGGAGGCAAAGATTCTGGGGCTTCATCTGACATATTTTGGACATGACAGGCCCTTGGAGAGGGACATCATGCTTGGGAGGATGGAGGGACAGCACAGGAGGGGAAGGCCCTCTATGAGGTGGATTGATTCAGTGACTGAGGTAATCAGGATGGGTGCGGCGGAGACAGTGCGATGGGCACAGGACAAAGCAGAGCTTAGGGCTACTGTGCATAGAGTCGTCGCTATGAATTGCAAGCGACTCGATGGCACATAACAACAACAACAACAACGTTATTGTTGTTATGTGTTGTATGTACAAAAGCCCTAAAACCTGCTCTATCCTCTGTCAATTTTATTGTCTCTGACACACCAACCCACATTACCCCAGTCATTTCATCAATCCATCTCAACCATCAAGTGTCTTCCTCTCCTGAGCTGTCCTTCCTACTTCCCAAGCATGATGTCCTTTCTCCAGGACTGGTCCCACCTTGAAATATATCCAAAGTACGTCAGATGAAGCTTCAGAATCCTTACCTCCAAGGAGCATTCTGGTCTCATCCTCTCTAGGATAAACATGTTTGTTTTCCTAGCAGTCCATGTTATAGTCAACACTTCTCTAGCACCACAGCTCAAAGGCATCAATTCTCCTTCTATCCTCCCTAGTCATTGTCCAGCTTTCCAATGCATAGCAAGTAATTGCAAAGGTCATGGTCTGGATCAGGCACACCTTAGTCTCCAGACTCCAGTGCTCTTCAGTACTTTGGAGAGGTCTCTAACAGCAGACTTTTCCAATGCAATTCATCTTTTTCATTTCCTGGCTGCTGGTACCAAGAGTGTTGCTTGTAGAGCCAAGCAAACTAAAGCTGTGAGCAATCTCAATCTCTTCACCATCTATCATGATACAGCCTATTGGCCCAGTGGTGAGAATCTTGGTTTTCCTGATGTTGAGTTTCAATCCATATTGAAGGCTGCAGTCCTTGACCTTCTGCAGCAAGCACTTCAAGTCCTCCTGAGTTTCAGCAAACAGGGTTATGTCATCTGCATAATGCACATTGTTAATAAGTCTACCTCCAATCCTGAACACATTTCTCATTATAGAGCCCAGCCTCCGGATAATCTGTTCCGCATATAGATTAAAAAGTTATGGAGATAGAACACATTCTTGGCATACTCCAATTGTGAACCATGCAGTGTTTTCTTGCTCTGTTCTGATGACTGCCTCTTGGTCCAAGTATAGGCTTCACATAAGCACAATCAAGTGTTCTGGGATTCCCATTCTTCCCAGTCAGCCACAGTTTGTTGTGATCCACACAGTCAAATGTCTTTGCATAGTCAATGAAACACAGACATTCCTCTGATACTGCTTTCAGTGAAGATCCATCTGACATTAACTATAATATCCCTAGTACCATCGCCTCTTCTAAAACCAGCCTCCACTTCAGGCAGTTCTCTGTTTATGTGCTATTTCAGTCATTTTTTTATAATCTCCAGCAGAATCTTGTTTGCATGTGATATCAATGATATTAATGATATCCATGATACTGTTTGGTAACTTCTGCACTCTGTCTAATATTGACAAGGGAATTCTGGTGGCAGAATCCATAGGAACTGTGTTGACAACCCAAATGCTGTGCCTCTGTGGTGGATCGAATTGACCAGTGGCTCAACAGGAGAAAGAAGGATATTCTCCTATAGTGCCCTCAAATACCCACTGGAAGGTCATTTATGCCTCGGTTCTGACTCACCTGTAATGAGATGATGTATATAGACAAATGCCAAGTCTAACATTAATGTCCAATTGTAAATAATCTTTCATAAAATTAAGACCAAATTCTCTTAATCCCATTTTTGGCCTTAGAAAATCCCCAGTGATATAAAACATTAACATGTTCCGCTGCTAAATGAAAATATACACAGAGAACCTTAGAAGAAAGGCCTCCTGGTCTAATTTTTTTCCCCTTAAGTATTTTTTATTTGTTCACTTAACAATTTAACAGTCAAATAATGACAATCTACATCCATATATACCTCTTTTTCTTCTCATTTACAATCACAAGATTAGTGAGTTCAGAGGAATAGATGTAATTACTGTATGGGACATATTTACAGGATTAGTATTTCTGTAGTTTATTGCAGTATCATTGATATCACATGCAAGCAAGATTGTGCTTGACAGTGCTAACGCAAAACCTATACTTGGACCTGGAGGCAGTTGTCAGAACAGAGCAAGAAAACACAGCATAGTTCAAAATTGATAAGTGTGTGCATCAAAGATGTGCTCTACCTCCATATCTTTTCAATCTATATGCAGAACAGATTATCAGGGAGGCTGGGCTCTATGAGAAGTGTGGCATCAAGATTGGAGGAAGACTTATCAACAATCTATGCGTTATGCAAATGGCACAACCCTGTTTG
>NW_006399755.1:6501133-6510712 GCF_000299155.1 Elephantulus edwardii
AAAGTCTCTGTAAACATTCATTAAAAATAATAAAAACAAATATATAATTAAAAAATAAAACGAAAACCCTATGGAGCAACTTTCCTACCATGACACACATGGGATAACAGTGAGTTGTAATCTATTAGAGGACAACTAATATTGGTAACTAGCTCATCTTTCAACTTAACTGACAGGCAAATTTAAGGCTTAGGCAGAATATAAAAACCAACTGATAGAAAGAAAGACAGCAAACCAAGAAAGGCCTGATTCTACACTTCAAAGAACAAAATGGGAAAACCATAAATTCACCACAGAGAAATGTGGCAAATCTACTTCAAATAAGTGCATCAAGGTTAACAAGGCATATCCTTAAAATGATGAGAAAGTTATTTTATCTTGGTAATCTTTTCCAAAACCAGCATTTCAAAATAGTTTGAAATGGTTCTCTCATGGCTAATGCAGCACATGGGAAACATAGGTGATTTTTAAAATTTGGGGGATCCAGACCACTACCTAGAACAGGAAAACTTATGAGTAGAAATGCTGAAATGGAAAATTTTAAAAAAGGTATTATATGCCTTTTCGGGCACTTAATTCATGACACTGAATTACTGTCACGACTTATCAGTGACAGATATAAAAAAAACAATAATGGTCAGCCCTATCCTTTGAGTTGGCTTTGCTGGTCAAGAAATCCGACTGCTACACAAGGGAAAAGTGGCTGTTGCTTTCTTAATTTCTTACATTTTTAGTAGAGCTTCAACCCATCATTTTCCCATGTAAGTTCAAGTTCTGGCAAACTAACTCATATATGGATCCATTCTCATATCACTTAGTAGGCAATGACTTGACTAAATATGGCTGAGGTGGTTTTAAACACTGGGGGAAACCTACAACCTAAGGCTAATAATCATGAAAATCATCAGACAGACTACAGGACTTCTGACAAGAAACCTAGTGAGTATTCCTCAACACTGTGACGATAACGAAAAATAAGGCAAGACCAACAAACTGTTACAAACCAGAGAAGGCATGACAATTATATGTAATTACCCTAGGTTGGCACTTGAAAAAGAGGACATTAATGAAAAATCTGGTGAAACTCAAGTGATGTCTGGAGTTTAGTTAATATGATGTATCAATTCTTGTATTTTTCAGAGACATATCTAGAATACTGAAGAGCAACGATGTTAGTCTGGAGACTAAGGTGTGCCTAATCCAGGCTATGGTCTTCACAATTAAGTGGTATGCATCAAAAAGCTGGACAATGACTAAGGATGATAGACAGAGAAATTATGTCTTTGAGCTGCGGTGCTAGAGAAGAGTATTGAATATACTGTGGACTATTAAGAGAAAAAACAGGTTTGTTCTGAGGAGGATGAAATCAGGCTGCTCTTTGGAGGCAAGGATTCTGAAACTCCGTCTGACATACCCTGGACATGTTGCAAGGAGGCATCCATCTTTGGAGAGGGACATTATGCTTGGGAGGGTGGAGGGACAGCGCAGGAGGGGAAGATCCTCAATGAGATGGATTGACTCAGTGACTGGAGTAATAAGGGTAGGTGTGTCAGAGATGATGAGGTTGGCTTCAGGATAGAGCAGGGTTAAGAGCTGTTGTATATAGAATCGCTATGAGTTGCAGGCGACTCGAAGGTGCAGAACAACTGCTACCACCACGGTAATATGTTAACAACAGAAAAACTGGTTAATGGGTATACGGAAACTGCCTATACTATGTTTGCAACTGCTATGTATACCCAAAATCATTTCAAATTTTATCTATATGCAAAAAGAAACAAGACATGAGTCTGGAAGACCAGGCTAAACTTAGGCCATGACACAAGGAATATCATTGGCTGAAATCATATGGAAAAGAAAGCAGAGAATACTGAGATGATGTTTATGGGTGCTTAATTGACTACGCAAAGGCATCTCAGTGTGTGTAATTTATTAATTATAGCTAACATTGAAAAGAATGAGCATACCAGAACAATTAGCTGAGCTCAAGCAAAAGCTATACCTAGACCAAGAAGGTGTGGTCCATATAGAACACAGGGATTAATGCATGCTCTAAAATTAGGAAAGATGTGTCAGGACTGTATACTTTCTCTGTACCTATTCAATCTATATGATGAGCAAAGAAGGAAGACTCATCAATAACCTGAATTACACAGAAAACACTACCTTGACGGCTGGAAGGGAAGACTTGAAGCAAGGCAGAAGATAAATTAAATTAGTCTTCAGTATGTATTATATTTCAACATCAAGAAAACAAGATCTTCACCAATCAACTAACAGGCAACACCAAAGCAGACAGAGAAAAGATTGAAGTTTATCAACTCTTCCATTTTACTTAGAGGTAAAATTAATACTCAGAGTAGCAGGAAAATCTACTGTTAAGAAACTCTCCAAAGTGCTAAAGAGCAAGGATGTCAGTTTAAAGACTAAGGTGGACCTGATGCAAGTCCTGGTATTTTAAACTGCATCCTATGTATCTAAAAGTTGGACAATGAATAGATATGACAGAAGATATGTGATTCCTTTAAGTTATGGTATAGGAGAAGAATACAGATTATCACTTTAGACTGTCAAAAGAACAAACAAATCTGTTTTGGAGAAAGTGCAACTATGGTGTTCTTAGAGGCTAGGATGAGAAATGTCATCTTACATATTTTGAGCATGTTTTCAGGAGGGGCAGTTCTTAGAAAAAGATATTATTAACCTGGAAAAGGTGGAAGGTCAGAGAAAGATGGTCTGACCTCAACAAGATAGTCTGACACGGTAACTGCAACCATGGGCTGGAGCCATCAGAATATGGGGCAGGACAGGCCAAAGTTCAGATCTGTTGTTTATAAGGTCGCTATGCGTACTAGTTAACACCATGACATCTAACAACTCTGGTCTTATATTAATTGCTCAGCTTAAAATAAATTTCTAGGATTTTATCCAACTCACATAATCTATGAAAAAGCATGAACATATGCTCATTCATCAAATATTGTATCACTATATTTTCAAGTTTTTCCTCTAAGTTTAAAAGCCAGTAGTAGTTTTGGTCCCAATAAAAGAAAACCATAAAATAGCGCTATATACTTGTAGGACTCATTCCAACAAGGAACAATAAACATTAACATGATTATTAGTCAGTAATCTTTTTTTATTTCTAACACCTTTAATTTTATCTATATTTTGAGTTTCCAAATTGATTTTAAGAGAATATTTAGCACTTTTGCAAAATGTACCCTAAATAGGTCATGTGCAAAATAAAAGAGGTATTATCCGGGAAGAAGCTGGCTAAGAATCTTAAAGGCAAGCCTCAAATAAAAAGATCCCGTTTTAATCAAGCTTAGGTTCATTAATGAAAGATGTTTCTCTTCTAAAAAACAAAATAAAAACCCACATCATGTTCAAATCTCTCATTAACTTCATTTTTATTTATTCCCATGCAAAACTCACCACAGTAGACTTCAGGTCTTAAAAACAAAAAATTTAAAAGATACAAGTTGGGGAAACTAAAAAAAAATTACTTGAATATCAAGACTGGTTCAATCCAATATTGGTCAATTAATAATTTATTATCAATATCTGTATTATACTTTAACAAATAAGAAAATGAGCGGGGAGGAAAAAAAGAAAATGAGTGGAGTAAAAACCGTAGTGGTCCAAAAAGATTGCTCAATCATATTAAGTACATCTTTCACTTTCATTCTAGAAGATAATTTAAAAATTTTCAGATGTTATTCTATAATAGAGCATTTTAAAAATGATCTTCAATACAAGAGTAAAAGAACTCTAAAATTCCGTTTTTTAAAGCTTTAATACTTGCAAATAAAGATAGAAAAGAAATGATTTATACTTTTGAGTTATACTGGCTATGCTGCACAAATAGTAAATTCTATATGTGAATTATTTGTTCTATTCATGAAAAGGCAAGACTGGAAAAAAGACATACCAAGCAAATTCTAACACCAGCAGTGAGACTTTGTTATTACTGCTATTTGTTGGAGTTGAGTCAATTCTGACTCATGGCAACACCCCACTACCACCCTCCACCCTGCCGTAGAAAACTGCTCCACAGTGTTTTCAAGGCTGCAATCTTGGAACCATAAGTCTACGGAATCCTTATTTCTTCTAAGTTACTTTTGTTTGGTTTAAAATTGCCAACCTTTGAGCTTATAGTCAAATATCTCTGTCACTCAGGAACTCCTTAAGACTTTATTAACAGTAGATAAAATTGTAATCAACACTTTAGAACTCCACACACTAAATTAACTAGGTAAACTTTAGAATTTGAGTTAGGGACTAATTCTTTGATATCCTCTGGGGTAGGAAGTGAGGGAGAGAGAAAACAATCTAAAAAGTCTCATTTTACTGGAATGAAGGTTAACAATTTTATTTCCAAATACTCAAAAACTGAGTACAAATCACACAGAAAAAGGAAGTTCTTTTTCTCTGGCGACAGCATGCTCTAGGGGTTTGGTTTCACCCCTGTCAGTTTAGGAGCCCTTTTCTCTTCTTCTTTTTCATGTTAACTCTTTTCACTTGGGGCCATCATTACTTTCCACTAATTGTGCCTCTGACTTACTACTTTAATAAACCCCTTTCACTTGTTTTGCTAAAAACCCCCGAACACTCAAAACCCCCCAAACAAAACCAATCTGTGAAATGGATGGAACATTGCAACAGAATTTTCAGAATAAAAAAGAGGGGGGGTGAATTAATAAAAATTTGCTAACTAGCAATAAGGAACAATAAAAGAAGATAAAAAATAATAATAAAGGATGAAACAGGAAGAACAAAATTAATGCATGCAACATTATCTCAAAGACAAAAATTTCAGTTTGGTAAAAAATATAGTTGTAATCCATTTTCAAGACAGACATGAAAAACAGAAATAGCAGGAAATTAAAACAAAAATAGAGAGGAAGAAATAGTAATATAGGTAAGAATTTAAAAACTATTAAGAATTATAAAGTTGAAAAAATGTTCTGAAGAATATATGTAGCAGAAAGCAATTATGGTAAACTATTTAAAAATCACTAAATCCAGAATTGGCATGCAGTTATTATTAGAAAGGGGGGGGGAAGAGAGAAAAGATATTTCCCATAGACAAGATTTTAACTGTGATTTTAGTAGAAGTTTACATAAAGAATGAGTTTTCATTCATTTATAAATAGATCTAGAAATACTTTTGCTCCCTCCCTCCCCATTCATTTTGTAATGTATGCCTTGCTGAAGATTGCTAATTGTCACAATTTCTGATCATCCATTTCTTTCAGTCTTTCCCTTCTTTTATTCTGGTGTAGTGTTCATTATCTGGCCATTCTTTTCCTGCTCTCACCCACCCTTCATGTCCATCCTATTTTCATAATAGTGCTCTTCTCTTATGCACTCATTTTTGTGACTCAGATATTTCACTCAACATAATGTCTTCCAGACTTATCTATGTTGTGTAGTGTCTTACAAGTTCACTGTTTTTCAGTGCTGTGAAACATTCCATTGCTTGAATATACTAGTTATTCTATCAAGTCATTTGTTACTAGGAACCTCTATATTTTCACTATTATGAATAAAGCTGCAACACACATGGGTGAGCATACATGTTTGTGTCATGGCTCTTGTTTTTTTAGAGTAGACTGCCAGTAGTGGGATTTGTTGTTATGTGCCATCAAGTTGAGTACAACTCATAGCAACCCAATGAACAACAGATCCAAACTCTGTCCTATCCTGTGCCATCCTCACAATCTATGACACATTCAAGTCCATTGCCACAGTCAGCACTGTCAACCCACCTGGTTGAGGGGCTATCTCCCTATTGCCACAGTCAGCATTGTCAACCCACCTGGTTGAGGGGCTATCTCTTTTTCACAGCCCCTCCATCTTTCCAAATATGGTGTCCCTCTCCAAGGAATAACCCCTCCTAGCAACAAACCCAAAGTATGTGAGATGAAGCCTCATTATCTTTTCATCCAAAGAGTTCTCTGGCTGCACTTTCTCCAAAACATAGCTGTTTGTTCTTTGGGAAGTCCATGGGATCTTCAGCACTCTTTTCCATCACCACAGTTCAAAAGCATCAATTCTTCTTCTGTCATCCTTAGTCACTGTGTAGCTCTGATATGCATAGCAAGTGACTGAAAAGATCATGGCTTGAAATAGGTTCACCTTAATCCTCAAACTGACATCATTACTCCTCAATAATTTGGAGAGGTCCCTGACTATAGACTTCCCCAGTGCAATACATCTCCTGATCACCTGACTGCCAGTACTGGGTCAAATGATATTTCTATTTCAATTAAGTGGGAAAATGGCAGCCTCTCTGACAAATGTTGCCGGCATTTTGATGCTGACAAAGTTGGACAATCAAGTGAAGAAAAATCAGGCAAGAACCACCACCTCACAACATATACAAAAAATATCTCTAGGAGGGTGAGGGAATACAGGAGTAAAACCAAAGAGTAAAGTTCATCAGAGAAAAACTAAGAACAAAGCTGGAAGTCCTACTAGATGTACTTTATGAACAAAACTCCAAGCTAAATAAAAAAAGCTACAACGAGGGGAGGATAAAATAGATGAATGGACCTAAATATGAAATTCTTATGCATATCTAAATACTTCTCCAACAAGGTAAAAAGGAAGCCCATACAATGGGAAAGAAATGTTTAGCAAAGATATATCTGATAAAGAATTCACATTTAAAATGTATAGAATACTCCAGCACCTGAACAAGATAAGGGCACACAATCCAATTTAAAAAAATGGGCAGAAGGTATGAATAGACACTTCATCAAAGAAGAAAGTCAGATAGATGGAAATAGAAGATTTATACCAACTTTTGCAGTCAGAAATTGAACAAACATGCAATCAGGATGCATTAATACTAACGGTTGACTGGAATGCAAAAGTTAGGAACAGGGAAGGATCAGTAGTTGGAAAACAAGGACTTAGTGACAGAAATGAAGCTGGAGATAGAATGACAGAATTCTGTACACTCAGTGATTGATTAATTAATTGAAAATACTTTATATAGGAAACACAAATGTAGGCTATACACATGGATTTCACCTAATAATATTCATAGGAATCAAACTCACCACATCTGTGGAAAGAAGCTCACAATCAGCTGTGAAAACTAAACCAGGTGCTAACTGTGTAACAGATTGCCAACTACTCATAATGCAAGTTTATGCTTAAGTTAAGGAAAATCAAATCCAATTCATAGGAACCAAAATCTGACCTTGAGTTTATCCCACTCAAATTTCAAAACCATCTGAGGAAAAGATCTGAGGCCTTGAACACCAATGAGTGAAGACCAGATGAGCTGGGGGAGGATATCATCCATGAAGAATGCAAAAGGTCATTACAGGGGGAGGGCTGGGCAGGGATAAAAGTATAACAATGAATGAATGGAAATCCAAAATCTCTGTAAATGTTCATTAAAATTAATAATTTTTTTTTTTAAAAAAGTCATTATAAAGGCAGAAGATGAAGAAAAGACCAAGATGGATGTTAGGAGAGAATGAATATTGCACTAGAGCATAGAAAAGCCAAAGTAAAGGGAAGAAATTAAGGAGCAAACAGACGATTTCAAAGGGCAGCAGGGGAAGGCAAAGTAAATTATTATAATGAAATGTGCTAAGAGCTGGAGTCAGAAAATGAAAGGGGCTGAACTCACTCAGCATTTCTTAAGCTGAAGGAACTGAAGAACAAATTCAAATCCTGAGTTGCAATACTTACAGATGCTTTTGGCAGAATATTAATTGATCCAGTAAGCATTAAAAGAAGATGGAAGGAGTATACAGAGTCACTATACCAAAAAGGAATTGGCTGACCCAAAATAATTTCATGAAACAATGTATGAGCAAGAGCCTGTGAGATTGTAGCAAGAAGTTCAAGCTGCTCTGAAAGAATTGGAAAAAAAAAACCAACCAAAAAACAAAACAAAAAAAAAAACCCAAACAAAAAACGCCCCAGGAATTGATGGTATACCAAGTCATGTATTTTAGGGGAAAAAAAAGATGCTGCCCTGAATATGCTAAGTTGTGCCAAGAAATGTGGAAGACAATGACCTGGCCAGTTAACTGGAAGAGATCTATATTTGTCCCCATTCCAAAGAAAGGGACCCGACAGATTATGGAAATTACTGAACAATATCATTAATATCACATGCAACTAAGATGACTGGAACAGCACATCAACAGAGAACTGCTAGATGTGCAGGCTGGATTTAGAAGAGGTCGTGGTACTAGGGATATTATAGCTGGTATTAAATGGATTTTGGCTGAAAGCAGAGACTATTAGAGGAATGTCTATCTGTGTTTCATTGACTAAGAAAAGGCATTTGACTGTGTGGATCATAACAACTTGAGAAGAATGGGAATCTCAGAACATTTGATTGGGATTATGCGAAACCTGTACTTGGACCAGAAGGCAGTCGTCAGAACAGAGCAAGAAAACACAGCATGGTTCAAAATTGGGAAGAGTATACACCAGAGATGTGTCCTATCTCCATACCTTTTGAATCTTTATGCTGAAGATAATTTGGGAGGCTGAACTCTATGAGGAGTTCAAGATCAGGATTGGAGGAAGACTCATCAAAAGCTCTGTATTATGTGGTAACACAACCCCGTTTGCTGACACTGAGAAGGACCTGAAGCACTTGCTGAATAACATCAAGGACTGCAGCCTTCAATGTGGACTGAAGCTCAACATCAAGAAAACAAAGATTCTCAGCATCATGTGAGATGATAAAGAGATTGAGATTGCTAACAATTTCCATTTGCTTGGCTCTCCAACCAACACTCTTGGTACAAGCAGGGAGGAAATCACAAGACAAAATGCATTGGGAAACTCTGCAGACAAGGACGTCTCCAGAGTACTGAAGAGCAACGATATCAGTCTGCATCCAGGCCATAGTCGTCATAATTCTTTGTATGCATCAAAGAGCTGGACAATGACTAGGGATGATAGAATTGATGCCTTCAAGCTCTGGTGCTGCCTTAGAGTTCTGACTACACAATGGAGAACAAACAGGTTCGTCCTGGAGAGGGTCAAACCAGACTGACCCTTGGAGGCAAGGACTCTGAGGCTTCATCTGACATACTTTTCGCATGTGTTGCAAAGAGGGACCAGTCTTTGAAGAGGGACATCATGCTTGTAAGGGTAGAGGGATATTACAAGAGAGGAAGAGATCTCAATGAGATGGATTGATTCAGTTGATGGGGTAAAGAGTGTAGGTGTGTCAGAGACAACTGGTTGGCACAGGATAGAGGAGGTTTCAGGGCTACTGTACACGAGGTCGCTATGAGTCGCAAGAGACTCAATGGCACATAACAACATCTAAAATATACTACTATTTATAAAATTAAGGTGTTATGGTGGCATAGTTTGTAGGGAATTGTGCTGCTAACCCAAACATTGCACCTTTCTTACAATTCACATCCACCAATGGCTCTGCAGGACAATGACGGGCAATCTCCTGCCATGCCATGACAGCCTATTAGAAAGTCAACTATGAGTTGGTTCTGACTCAACCGCAATGAGTAGAGTGGATTTATAAAATGAAAGTAATATTATTCATTTTTAAAATGTTTTTATTTT
>NW_006399755.1:6511626-6541281 GCF_000299155.1 Elephantulus edwardii
TACAATACATATTACTCTGACTACATGTTACATTGGGCAAGTCCAGTCCACCTCAAGAATCTCTGAAAATTATTGAGGAGCCATTGCTCCTGAGTCTATCAGTGTGAAGACTATGGAATGCTGGATTCAGGCCATGCATCTGAGAGCTGAATAATGAGTAAGGACGACAAAAGAAGAACTGTTGTCTTCTACTTCTGGTGGAGGAGAAGAGCACTGAATATTCCATGGACTGCCAAAAACCTAAACAGGTATGTCTTAGAAAAAGTACAACTAGAGTGCTCCGTGGAGGCAAGGATGGTGATAGTTCATCTCACATATTTTGGGTATGTTGCTAGGAGAGGCGATTCCTTCAAAAGGGATATCATGCTTGAAAAGTGGAGGGTCAGTGAAAGAGGATGACCCTCAAGGACATGGATCGACACAGTGACTGCAGCAACGGGCTTAAGTATGTCAGAGATTGTATGAGGATGACACAGGATAGGAAAGGGTTCAAAGTATGTTGTTCACAGAGTCACTATGAATGGTACGCAACTTAATGGCGCCTAAAAACAGCATTTTCTGCATGTCTCTATATACCAACTACATCACTATAAATGCTCCTTTAAAATGGAATTTTACTTTTTTTAAGCAAATCAGGTTCGTTTTTTATTCTTTTTATAAAATTGTGATTTTAACAAACACTTACAGAAAGGTTGGGTTTTCTTTCATTTATTAATGTACATTTTCTTCCCTCCACCTCTTTGCACTCCCCCAACTCACCTTGCAATGAACTTCTTATTCCAGATTTTTGTCATATATATAAAGCCTAATCAGACATTTCTTCAGACAGTCCCTTCCTTCACCTGTTCTAGTGTTCATTATCTATCCACTCGTTTCCTGTTCTCTCCACCCCTGCATGTCAATCCTATTTTTATAACAGCTGTGTTATGGACTATTTGTCCTTTTGTGACTAAGATCTTTCACTCAGCATAATGTCTTCCAGACTCATCTAAATTGTGTAGTGTTTTACAAGTTCACTGCCTATTCAATGCTGTAATGTTATTTTTTTTGTAATAGTATTTCTTTTTAAAAAAATAACTCAATATATCTTAGTTTGTTGAATGCAAAGACTGTGTACCAATATTCTTAGAACAAAAACTATTTATGAAACAGTAATATATTGCATTTAACAGTCTTTCAAAGTGTTGTGTCTGCAAAATTCTTCATTACATTCTCTTTCCCCCCAAAGTATCCTATAAACATTGTAACTCAATGCCTAATACGAAAGTGTGATACAATTGATGGGTATACTCCAGCACTTTCCAACTAATAACTAGATTAAAATAAAACTATTAGAGACTTGCGATCATGAATACAAGTCACTTTGTTTCCTTAAATTTCTACTTCTGCATTAATTTCTTTAAAGTATGTTAAAAAGTATCCTTCCTTCTTCATTTGGTTTTTGTGGGAATGAGCACAATTAAATTTATGAAAAGGGAAAAACAAAGTAAAAACACTGAAAAACTGATAAACAATAAACTTGAAAGAGGTGCAGCATCTGTCTCCTAGTTTGTGATACTATGGTAGACTGCATACTGCTATAATGGTAGAAGCTACATTATGAGGACCAGCATGATCACTCATTTTGGACATATTTCAGCAAAGTGTCCACACTAAAAAGAAACCACTGGAGATATTCTGAAAATAAGCCAGTGAAAACCATATAAATCAAAATAGAAGATTATCTGATATGGTGTTAAATGATGAGTTACTTGGTTAGAAGGCACTCAAAAGAAAAGTGATCTCAACAATGGACTTCCTACAATAATCACAAAAACGGTACCAGACTAACCAACACTTCCTTGGTATGCACAAGGTCACCAAAGCCAGAATACCTGATTCACTGGCAACTAAGACCAATATCCTCCAAAGAAAAACACTGACAAGTCCACACAACATATATGAAAAATACCTTGAACTTGGTAACACAAAAAAACCTACTAAATTTTTTAAAATTAAGATGTTATATACCACATTTTCTAGGCATAATCTCGTCAAGTGAAAAGTACATACAAAGGTAGCAAAACCAAAATTTCTCTGAAATTAGGAAATAGATTTCTAATCAAATGACCAAAGAAAATGAAAAATTGTCTGGAAAGTAGTAAAATAGAGAACACATTGCACCAGTATGTATGAAATCCGACTAAATGCATGTTCAAGAGGAAAAGTGTTTTTTAATGCTTTCAATATTAAAAATGATGAGTAACAGAATGATCTTAGTGTTCACCTTTAGAGTTTAAATAAAAAACACAAAAAAATTCAAAATAATAAAAAAGAAATTAAGATAAACACAGAAAAGAATGAAACAAAAAGGTCAAAACATAACTGAAAGGATTAAAAAAAATCCAAAATATACTTTTTATGATTAATAAAACAAAGTAAAATAAAACAAAAAGAAAAAAATAACAATATTTGAAATAACAAAGGGGCACTACCACAAACCCCAGGGAGCTGTAGTGGCCTAGTGGTTAAAAAGCTGCATTGCGATCCCAAAGTTTGAATCCACCAGCCACTACACATAAGAAGGATGGGCAATCTCCTCCTGTGCAACTTACTGCCTTCGAAAACCCACTGGAAGGTCAGCTTTGGGTCCATTCTGAGCCAACAGTATTCAACAACCACCACCACAAACTCCAGAGTGCTAAAGAGCAATGATGAAGACTAAAGTGTGTCTGATCCAGGCGTCTGATCTTCTTGACTATTTGCTCCTATGTATCTATAATTCATGTTTTAATGAAATATCGCTGTTGTTATATGTCATACATGTCAAAATGTTGCAGTATATTAGAAATAAAATTACTTCATAACCCAGGAATATCCTGAGTTTCCTGGTCAAGTTGGATTGTAAATTACACTATCATTCATTTTTACAGAACATTATCTAAAGGTTATATTGCTATATACCTTAAAGTTAAATGAAATTAAGATGGAGAAAAGTTTCTATTATCTATTTTAAAAACATTAACTGTTTAAAAAACTAAAGAATAAAAAAAAAAGTTTGGCCAAAACTAAAAAAGAAAAAAAACATTAACTGTCTATCAATTGTTGCAGGCTAAAAAGTTCTTATGCAAAGAAGTTTTCTCAAAAGGATAAAGAACTCTTTTTCATTGCCATTGAATTGGTTCCTACCCATAGCTGAACCTCCAAGGCTGTAAACTGTACAGAAGGAGATTAGCTACCAATCATTTTTTTTGAGGAGTAGATGGTGGCTAACTGCCAGAGAAGTTCCTCTTTAGGTTAGCAACACAACTATCTATGGACTATGCCATATTTTAAAAGTATTTCTTGATAGCCTACAAATCCCAGGTTAAAAATTTCCTATGAGAAATCTTAGGCAAGTATTTTTCCTCTAAGAACACAAAAAAATTTTTACTTGAGGAAATAACTAAGATGTCAAGGTTACAAAAGTATGTATTAGGTTACTTACAACTGCAAACTCTTCTCTGTCAAGCATGCCATCATGGTCAATATCACTCAGTTCCCAAACCTTAAGAAAAAACAAAAAATTGAAAAAGAGTAATCTTCCATGATATACTTGTAAACACCAAATATATATATGGGGCGGAAAGGGGGATATCAAATAACACTGTCATTACCATTTCTCCAAGAAATTTCAATTCTATGGATTATACTATTATGTTACTATTACTATAAAGAGAACTAATAATTCTTAATATAAATTATTTTAAGCAGAATAATGGTGGCCTAGTGGCAAGAAGCTGTGCTGGAATCCCAAAGGCATGTGGTTCGAATCCACTAGCTGCTCCATGAGAGAAGAGAGGGCATTCTCCTCCCATGTGATTAACTGCCTCCAATAACCTGCCGTGGGGTAAGCTGTGGTTCAGTTCTGACTTGATGGTACACAATAACAAAAATACAATAGTGACAGTAGCATTTCTGGTGGTGGTCAGTGTGCCATTACAGCATGAATCAAGTGACAAGCTAAGTATTTTATATGCATTATCTTATTTAATCTTTATTATGCTCTATAAACTTGGAATCATTATGCTCAATTTGAAAATTAGGATATTGCGATACAATTTTCCAATGATTTTCTTGGGTCTGGTAATGCAGCTAAAAAGTGTTTCAATCAAGATATGTAGTCTGACCATGTAGTCTGACTAAGCAGGTTAAGGATGGGTGCAGGGTATCACTATTGAAACAGTACAATAGTGACTGACAATAGAGAGAGCACAGCTGAGGTTGAGGACCATAAATGCCATAAAATCTTTCTAGAATTTCTCAGCAGTCCATGCAGAACCACAGAGAACAGAGTTAATTAATTAGCTTTATTGAAAACTTGGAATTTTGTCAGGTGGGAGAGATGGAAACAAGATGTTAAAAGGAACTAAGGATATCAACATGAAACTGTGAACCAAAAAAAATCAAGTTAGAGAGAAAGATGAAAATGCAAAAGAAAAATAAAAGAATCTGAGATGTACTGGTATTGAAATCATAGCATTAAATTAAAGTTTTATAATTATCTAGGAAAGAGATCTAGAGTAACAAAGTTTTAGTTACAGAGCAGATTTTATTATTTCAAACTTTATGATCATGGCCATATGAAAGTCATATATAGAATACTGATAGGCTCAGGAAATGAAAGAAACAAGAAACTGAGAAGTTAGAGGGCTGGATGTAGAGCACAAAGAAAAAAGAATACAAGGTCTGAATTAAGGGCTGCCATATTTCATGAAGAGTTCTGGTGGCTTAGTGGAAAGGAGTGGCACTGGCAATCAAAGACGTGATTCAAATCTACCAGCTGCTCTATAGGAGAAAAGACAGGCCATCTCCACTGCAATTTTTTCACTCATTGCGATTACATTACTCAACTGCTAACCAAAAGTTTGACAGTTTGAATCCATCATCAAATCTACAAAAGAAAGATGTGCAGTCTGCTTCTGTAATATTTATAGCCTTGAAACCTGATGGGGTAGGCTACTTTGTCTTACAGGGTCACTGAGTCAAAATCCTGGAGACAATGAATTTTTGTTTATATGTAAGTAATTTGACATCTTTTACAGGAAACAAAAACATACAAAAATAAACTAAAACCTATTTTATACATTATAACAAAACATTAATTTAATAAAATTATAAGAACTGGGTTTTCTTAACAAGGATCTATAAATGTTGCTAACAGATACACAATTAAAGCATATAAAAATGGCATTTAGAATTTAATATATTCTTACTCTTCCAAGGATATCCACAGGTAATTTAGAGTTGAGTAACACTGGTTTCACTTTATCTCCAGATAAAAATCCATTCACAGGGCTTAAACTATCAAAAATGGCATCATATTTGGCCTTATCTTCAGGCTACAATAAGAAAAAGATAAATTTAGTAGTGAAAAATTATTAAATATGCCTATAAAAACCACGTTCTCAAAGAATGGACAATATACTTTTAACTTACAATTGCACTTATTATGCATTTGCTATTTTCCCCTTTCATTGAACTATTATAATAATTTCAAACTAACTCTGTTGGAGAATTCAGTGGCTCATTTCTTTTATACTGAGACTCTATCTTCACTTTTCAAGTGCTGCTTATGAACTACAGTATTTCAGAGCTATAGGGCTTTAAAGAACACCTAATTCAACTCTCAGTGGAATTAACAGAAAGGAAGAAACTTTTATAAAAACACACATCTATTGAGTGATTTTCCATGACCGTTTAAATAGGGTAATAGGTGCATGTTTCAAATTCACACACATTTTAAATTGAAATTATTGCCATGAAAATAATCATTAAGATTATCCTATTTTTCTCAAAGCAAGATTTTTCTTGTCAATAACAAGATATATCCTAAAATCCTGAAAAGTTTCTTAAATAATTCCAGAAATATTATTTATGACTTACTCAGCCAAGGCCAAATCCCTACCAATACATTTAAAATGATCCCACCAGAATACAGATGAACCAACCAAATTTTTTTCTGACAAAAAGCTGTGACAAGATATTTATTAAGACACTTCAATGGCTCTATTTTAATACTGACAATATATTAAAGCTTCTAGCTCTGAGAGCTGGACAATGACTAAAGATTATAAGAACTAACTGATGCCTTTGAGAGAGCACTGAACTGCCAAGAAAACAAATAGGCCTGTCTTAGGGTGAAGCCAAGAGTTTCTGCTTGGAGGCTAGGATTCTGAAGCTCTGTCTCACATACTTTAGGCACATGGCCAGGAAGGACCATCCCCTGGAGAAGTACGTCATGCTTGAAAAGGTGGAGGTACAGCGCAGGAGAAGACGACCCCAGATAAGATGGTTGATACAGTAACTGGGGCAATGGGATTACCTGTGTCAAGAGTCAGTGAGACTGTCTCATATAGGGTAGGGTTCAGAGCTTTCGTGCATAGATTCACAAGTCACTCAATGGCACGTAACAAATTTTAATACTACTTTTAAATTTTCATTTTCAAGCTCTGATAATTATAAAATTTCCACTTCATGAAGATTTCATTTGTTTTAATGATTAAGCCTAAAGAGAAAATCTAACTAAGCAGAATTTTCAAACAAGAAATACTACTAGAGTAAAATCAACTATTTAAAGAACTCTTGGTGGGTTTTGTATTACAAAACTAACCAAAAAAAGTTAAGTTTCTAAGGGTTGGAAAAGCAGGGTGGGGGGAGTTTTAACCCACCTGTTGCTCTGCAGGGGGGAAAAAACCCAAAGGTAGTCAGCTGACTTTAATTAAGATTTATAAACTTGATAACCCTATAGGACAGTTCTACTTTGTGTTATATATAAGGTTGCTATGAGTCAGACTGCCTCCTGGTCCAAGTATAAGTTTCACATAAGCACAATCAAGTGTTCTGGGATTCCCATTCTTCTCAGAGTCAGCCACAGTTTGTTGTGATCCACACAGTCAAACACCTTTGCATAATCAATGAACACAGATAAACATTCCTCTGGTGCTCCCTGCTTTCAGTCATCACCCATCTAACACTGGCTATAATGTACCACAATCTCTTCTAAACACAGACTGCACTTCTGGCAGTTCTCTGCTGATGTGCTGTTGCAGTTGTTTTTCAGCAGAATCTTGCCTGCATGTGATTTTAATGATACTGTCTGATAATTTCACATTTCTGGTCATCTTTTTTTGGAATGGGAATAAATATAGATCTCTTCCAGTGAGTTGGCCAAGAAGTTGTCCTCCAGATTTCTTGGCACAAACTGGTGAGTACGTCCAAGGCAGCATCTGTTTGTTGAAATATATCAATTTGTATGCCATCAATTTCTGGGGCTTTGTTTTATGCCAGTTTCTTCAGAACAACCTGAACGTCCTCCTTCATCACAATACACTCGCTTTTTAAAAAAAAGTTATTTGAAAGCCAAGTTCTGCGAGAGTGCACACTACATAGTTGCAGATGGGCTTCCTCAGGCTCGAGAAGAGGCAAGGATACACGCACGGACTAGCAGGTCTCTGCATGAATGTCCTCTTAGGTGTTTCCAGCACAAGCCTGGCCGATCCTCCTTGGACAAGTACATGAGAGTCTGTATCCCTTAATCATCAATATATCTGAATGGCTCCACAGGTTCTGGCTCTTGTGCTTTCTCCTCGATTTTCAAGCCCTGGGTTGCCACAGGTTCCACTAGCCTTTGATGTCTTCACTGATGTCCTTCAGAATGATGATGCCTCTGAAGGAGCATGGTTTGAAAGGGTGGTATCTACTAGTCTCTGTCCTGGTGAGGACTTCAGTCTGGGCAGGTACATACAGCCCTGGCTGGCTTATCCAACAACTGAAGTTTGGCTCTAGTTCTTTTTTCTTTTCTTTTTCTTCGCCTCATCCATTTCCATCTTCTCTTCCTCTTTTTTTCTTTTTCTTTTCCTTTTTTTAGCCTTGGCAGTAGTAGACAACACAGCAGTAGAAACCTTTTCCTTTTCCTTTTGATATTTCCAGAGAAGCAGGATAAGCAAAAGTTGATGGCTTATACCTTGTTTTACACTGAACTTTCAGTATCTTATGTCCTTTTTGAGACCAATGACACAGGGAGGAGTATAAGCCAATGACAAGAAGTGTGAAAGAGTAAAACAGAACTGGAACTGAGTGAGGACAATGATATCAACTACAGAAGGTAAATGGTTGTGCCCAGTCCTGGACTGTAATGATATGGTGACATTAAGGCTACCTGCACCCAGTAACCCCTGGGCCAAAATAATGCTAAACTTCACCATGACATCACCATGCTTATCGTTGATGATTTTGTATAAGACGAAGCTATGAGAGCTCTATGTTTTACATAATTCATATGGTAATTTGTCACTGGTTCTAGCAATTTGCTTCCTTGTTTTTTGGTGCCAGCACAGCAGATCCCCAGGGCTACTGCAGCCCATACTGCACATGAGGACTGTAACTCTCTGACAACAATGACACAACATCTGGGCATTGCTGAAGGGTCCTGAACAGAACAAACCCAACTGATTCTACTACTGCTCTTCTGACATCATCATTAACATAACTTACAGCAACATGGCGCAAAAGCCAGTTTTGTTATTACCTGAGCTATAATAAACCATGGCAAAAGCATACAATCCAGATTGCTCAAGAATTGGGTCCTTATCTCTACAGAGAGATTCAACAAGAGCATCAGCCTCAGCTATTCTCCTGTATGTCACTAATATAATGCCAACTGCAAGACCAAGACCATGCAGAGCCTTTTCATGCTGAGTTTCTTGTGCATAGCCAACCATGTCCTCGTTAGCCTGGGCATTTTTAGAGCCCAACATAACCAGATCTAGGGCCAGGCCAGCTGCTTCTCCTGTCACAGCATCATCCTGATAATGGTATGTTTTGAGCAAATTGTATACATCCTGGCATGTGGTCCCCATAACAGCCAAATAAAGACCAGATTGCAATCATGTAGAGCAGTACCTTTGCTGGCATTCTTAAGTTGGTTAAGCAGATATCACCCTGATGACTGGCATGGATGAGACTCAATGTGTAGAGGTCTTTAGCGTCCGGTAGGATAATCATGGAGAGGTGTCTTTGGGGATGTATGTTGCCATCAGCTGTAATGCTTCCTTCTGATGATGCTTATCAATTATACCCAAACTGGCCATAGAAATAAATTTTGCTCAGTTGCAGGCTCTGACCAATCAATCAAAATCATCTCTAAGAAACTGGTCATTGGTGGTTCCACAGTGCATAAAAGAGTTTGCTGTAACAGTTGTAGTGTGACTTACAGAATTCTATAATGCATCTTTTGTATTTTTTTAGAATCATGAGGTCTGTTATTATTTTGTATCAAAAATACAGAATGCTTCATGAATTTGCATGCCATCCTTGCGAAGGGGCTATGCTAATCTTCTCTGAATCATTTCAGTTTTAGTATATGTGCTGCCAAAGAGAACAGCACCACAGGCTCTTGATCATTGGGCTCTATGAAGAGGAACATGACATCAGAATTGAAAGAAGTCCCCTTAACAACCTGAATTATGAAGATGAAGCAATCTTGCTTGCCCAAATTGAGAAGGACATTAGACATTTGCTGCAGAGTGTCAAGGACTGTAGCCTTCAATAAGGATCCAACATCAAGAAAACAAAGATTTTCACCAATGGGCTGATCAGCAGCATCATGACATACAGAGAAGAAATTGAGATTGTTAACAGCTTTAGCTTACTTGGCTCCACAATCAACATTCTAGGTACCAGCAGCCAAGAAATCAAAAGATGAAGTGCACTGGTTAAGTCTGCTCTCAGGAACATCTCCAGAGTACTGAAGAGCAACAGTGTCGGTCTGGAGACCAAGATGCACTTGATCAAATTTGTGGTCTTTGCAATTACTTGCTGTGCACCAAAGAGCTGGACAATGACTAAGGATAACAGGAGAAAAATCGATGCCTTTGAGTTGTGGTGCTGGAAAAGACTACTGAATATATCATGGACTGCTAAGAGAACAAATAAGGATGTTCTAGAGAGGGTGAAATCAGGCTGCCCCTTGGAGGCAAGGATTTTGAAGCTCTATCTGACATACTGTGGGCATATTTCCAGGATGAACTAGTTTATGGAGAATGACATTATGCTTGGAAAGGTTAAGAGAGAAGATGACCCTGGATGAGATGGATTGACTCTTATTGGAGTAATGGGGGGTAGGTGTGTCAGAGACAAAGGAAATGGCTCAAAACAGAGCAGAGTTCAGAGCTGTTGTACATAGGGTTCCTATGAGTCGCAGACAACTCAATGGACATAACACCACCACCACGAGTCAGAATCGACTTGACAGCAATGAAAACCTACCTGAATATTAAATATTTTAATTAATTAAAAATAATGGTATCATCATTCTTATTTTAAAATAAAAACAAGATTGGACAGTCACAAAATGATTGACAAAAATGGAGAGATATCTACAAAGATTCCCATTATTTCCCTAAATCTACTTGAACATACCTATGAAATTCTAGTGCAGACTGCAATTCAGTTAAAAAATGAAGGAACGTACCTGAGCATGAGGCAATGCAGGGCTAAGAAAAGAATAGTTACAAATTTACTTACTTTAACAGCCCATGGGAGTTCCGCAGAGGTTCCACTGACTAGTAAAGGACTACTGGTATCATGCTAAAAAGAAATATAAAGCACATGACCTGTTGAAATCTTTACATCAATAAACAATCAAGAAAAAAACCTACCCACTGTATTTAAATATATTCATATGAAATATTGAATCTGAATACATACAAGACACTCATTAGATATTAACTAATATTAACTAGACTTTCATCTAGGGAGTTATGGTGGCCTACTGGGAAAGAGTTGTACTGCCAAGTCAAGGGCAGGTGGTTTGAATCCATCAGCTGCTCTGACTGGAGGGTCAGTTATAAATCTGTTCTGACTCAATGACAATGAATGAGGGAGAGGGAGACTTTCACCCAGAGGTGTCTAGGTGGTTTAAGATGCACTAATCTAAAGGTTAGCAGTTTAAACCCACACAGAAAAAAAATCTGATGATCTGCTTCTAGTAATATTACAGGCAAAAACCCTTTGGAGTCTTTCTACTCTATAATGCATTTAGTTAAACTGGCTTGCAGTTAGTTAAAACTGGTTCAATGGCAAATGGAAAAGAGGATCTAAGTACAAAAAAGAAGGATCAAAATAACAACAATAATAACAAAAGATAGAAAGACAAAAAAGAAATCTAGGGCGAGCTCTGGTGGCCTAGTGGCAAGAAGCTGCACGGCGATCCCAGAGGTGTGCAATTCTAATCCACCAGATGCTCTACTGGAGAAGGAGGGACAATCTCCTCCTGTACCTGTCAGTTCCAATTTGATGGTACACAGACATAAATAATAAAAAAATAAATTTTTTTAAAAATTTTAAAGAAAAAGAAATCTGGAAGGAACAAATACCTTAATGGCCCTATAAATTGATGACTTTTTCTCAACAGTACAGAAATCAGACTGAGTCAAACCACCCGATTTCGGTAGCCCTTATAATTTCTACATATAAGTACCGGATATCTATTAATATCATGCCCTAGTCATTATGTTTATCTAATTGAACAAAAACAGGTAAACAAGACAGATTAAACAATAAGGTAAAATACAAGCAAAGGAAAGTTATGTAGCTATAAAAAAATGGAAAAGCTTTTATATAATGATATGTAGAGAATAAAGCGTACTTATTTTTAAAAGGCACTGAGAGAAAAAAAGGCATTGAGCCATGTGTTGCATGTTACTGGCACCATCCAGTCAACTTCGACTCATATCAATTATCCTATCCTGTGCCAGCCTTGCAATTTCCTGATATGTTCAATCCATCTTGCTGAGAATTTTCTCTTTCCTTCATCTTCCACCTTTCCAGTATAATGTCTTTTTCCAAGGAATAGGCCCTTCTGAAAACATGTACAAAGTATGTGAGAACAATTTTCAACATCCTTGCCTCTCAGGAGCATCCTGGTTGAACTTTCTTTAAGACAGATTTGTTTGTGCTTTTGGCAGTAAATGGGACAGGCAGTACTTTTCTCCAACACACAATTCAAAGGCATTGATAATTCTTCTGCCATCTTTATTCACTGCCCAATTTTCAGACTCCTACAAAGTAATGGAGTAAAACTGGCTTAGATTGTGTGCACTGCAGCCTTTAAACAGATATCATTGCTTTACAGCACTTGACAGCAGGTTTTTTCAATGCAACACATCTTCTGATTTCTTGACTACCATTACCATGTGTGTTGATTGTGAATCCAGGTAAGATTAAATTACTGACTTCTTCAATCTTTTTTCCATCTATCATAATGTTGCCTATTGGTTCAGTAGTGAGAATTTTTGTTTTCTTGATATTGAGATGATATTGAGATGTAATTCATAATGAAGACTGTAGTATTTGATCTTCTGCATCAAGCATTTCAAATATGCTACAACATAGAGACAACTCTGTTGTTCTAATGGAAACAAAGTGATGTTACCAAGCCAAAGGTGGGTGATTTTAATCTGCAGCCCGCAGGCCTTGTTTTTATTGTTTTTGGTCAAACATCCTTCTAACTGGTACAGCACTAGTCTGTCCATTTGTTGTACAGAGGTAACACATAGTTGCTGTAATGCTGAACACTGTGACACTGATGTGTCAAATGTGATAATGATTACCCAAGGTGGACAGTGTTTGGTGGAGCTCACAGATTAAAATAAGCTTGGAAGCAGGAGTGGCATCTACTTTTGACATCTCTGGAAACTCTACGAACATGGAGAAACAATGAAAGTTATACAAGTGTTCAGGTCTTTTGTTCATAAGGTCACTATGAGTCGTCTAATAATAGACGGAACCTAACAACAACAATTAATGTAAAATAAAATCTATATTTCTTTGGAAGGATATATAAGAAACTAGTAAGTAATGACAGTAGTAGCCACTGAGAAAGAAACCAAGTGAGCCATCAGGGCTAGAGACGAATTTCTTTGACAAGATATAAACTTTAAGGTTCATAACCTATCATATTATTTTTAATAAATCAAATTTGTATTTTTTTAAAAAATCAAATTTAAAAGGGTTTCTTACAAACTACAAAACACTCTGTAAGAAACAATAAAAGACCGAAATAAATAAAAAAATGTTGCCTCTTCATGGATAGGAAGATTCAATATAGTGAAAATGAAAATCCTACCAAAAGCAATCTACATGTTTAACACAATACCAAAACAGATACCAAATTCCTTTTTCAAAGAGATAGAAAAGGCAATTCACAAGTTTTTTGCAAGAGGAAAGAGATCTCAAATACGCAAAGCCCTTCTCAAAAACAAGAATGAAGTAAGAGGCATAGTACTTCCTGATCTCAAAACCTACTATACAGCTCTAATAACCAAAACGGCAGTAATGGGCTCAACTATGTCAGATATTGTGAGATGACACAGTAACTATCTGGAGTAAGCTCTACACTATCTCACTCCTTGCTGTCAAGTCAGAACCACCTCAGGCCAATGGAACAGAATCGAGAACCTGGAAATGAACATATTCATCCGTGGTCAACTGATAATGCAACAAGGATATAAAATCTATCAAATTGGGAAATGATATCCTCTTCAACAAATGGTGCTGGCAAAACTTGGTTGCTACCTGAAGAAAGCTGAAGCAGGATCTACACCTCTCCCCACATACAAAAATCAACTCAAGATAGATCAGAAAGCTAAGCATAAAGCCCAAAACTATAAGCATCATAAGAGACAAACCAGAACCTAGCTTAGAATGCCTCACCTATGGTATAGAGACTGTCAAAAACAGCCAGAAATACACCACCAGAAGAGGCTAAAATTGATGAAGGGGACCTTCTAAGGATTAAATCACTGTGTACATAAAAACCTTTTTGCAGTATGGTGAAAAGAAGGCCTACTTACTGGCAAAAAGTATCTGGCAATACTATCTCAGACAAGTGCTCATGGCAAAAGTTTACAGAATTCTACAGGGCTTCTACAGGAAAAAGACTGAAAATTCAATTACAAACTAGGCAAGAGACAGGGAAAGACTTTTCACAGAAGATATGCAGATAGCCAACAGACACATGAAGACATGAAGAAATGCTGAAAATCACTGGCAGTAAGAGATGCAAATCAAAAACACATTGAGATACCATCTCACCCCAGCTGAAGTAGCAAAGTTTAAGAGGACAGTTAGCAATACATGTTGGAGAGGATGTGGAGATACAGGAACTCTCGTACTTATACTGTGGGATTGTAAAATGGTACAACCCCTCTAGAAGGCAGCTTGGTGTTTGCTCAAAGAGCTGAACATGGAAATTCTATATGACCCAGCTGTTCCAATACTAGGAATATGTTGTTGTTGTTGTTATGTGCCATCAAGTTGCTTGCGACTCATAGTGACCCTATGTATAACAGCCCTAAACTCTGCTCTGTCCTGTGTCAATCACACTGTCTCCAATATACCCATCCCAATTGCCCCAATCACTGAATCAATCCACCTCATAGGGGGCCTTCTCCTTCTGCGCCGCCCCTCCACCCTACCAAGCATGATGTCCCTCTCCAAGGAACTGTCCCCTCCTTGCAAGATGTCCAAAGTATGTTAGATGGAGCCTTAGAATCCTTGCCTCCAAGGAGAAGCCTGGTTTGACCCTTTCCAGGATGAATCTGTTGTTTTCCTAGCAGTCCATGGTACTCTCAATACTCTTCTCCAGCACCACAGCTCAAAGGCATCAATTCTCCTTCTATCCTCATTAGTCATTGTCCAACTCTCTGATGCATAACAAGTGATCGCAAAGACCATGGCCTGTATTAGATGCACCTTAGTCTCCAGAGAGACACCACTGCTCTTCAGTACTTTGGAGAGGTCCCTAACAGCGAACTTTCCAATGGCAGTATGTCTTCTAATTTCCTGGCTGCTGGTGCCAAGAGCGTTGACTGTGGAGCCAAGTAAACTGAAACTGGGAACAATCTCAATCTCTTCACCATCCATCCTGATGCTGCCAACTGGCCCAGTGGTGAGAATCTTTGTCTTCTTGACATTGAGCCTCAATCCATATTGTAGGCTGCAGCCCAAATGTCCAACCACAATCGAATGGATTAAGAAATGGTAGTACATTCACACAAGAGAATACTACACAGCATTCAGAAGCAATTATTTCCAAAAAAATATTACATAACTTGAGAGAGATTGGAGGGCATTATGTTGAGTGAACTATCTCAAGCTCATAAACACTGTATAGGACCATTATTGTAAAAACAGAAAGATAACTAGTAAAATATGTATGGGGATCCAAGGGGGTAAGGAGTGGAAACAGATGGTTGAGGGTTGGCAGTGGGAAAATCATAGTGTCCCACAATTTGGTGGGTGGAGCAAGGTGAGGGGTAAAGGAAATGGGAAAGGTCCTGCTGAGATCTGGAAAGACAGGGTCACGATGGGCATGGTTTAATGGTGACTGATTTTATAAAATATAATGAATGAGAATGATTTTATGAAACACAATGTAAAATGAAGTTTGTATGCAAACCAATGTAAAATTAAACAAAATAATCCTAAACTGCAGTTTAACAAAAAAAAAAAAAAAAGGGAGGGTTTCTTACAAATCTTGGTGGAGGAACAGCAAGGTTCAAGCTACTCAGTGAAACATCCAATCCATTCTGGGCACAAGCCACCAGACGCAAAGCAACAAAGAATTCCTAAGAAACAAAAGTATGACTGTTAAAGACTGTATACACAATACATATATACATGCATACTCTCTAAATGTTACACTTAAAATGTGAAAATATAAAGCAATTCACAATCATTACAGGTTCTTAAGTAGCAACAAATTTAACAGAACACTTGCTTTAAAATTGAGAAATGATCTAAATGTTCCCATTAACATAATAATAAACAGAATTATAACATAATGAAATTATACAGAATGGATAAATGATACAGAGTAGACATTATACAGAATTAAGAATCATGCATCTAAAATATTTAATAATGTGGAGAAAAATGAACATTTAACGTGTTCATAAAAAGGAAGGAAAAAAGTTGAAAAAAGCCTAAAAGCAAATAATAACATTAAGTCATTGCTGGACTGTGAGATTATACATTTGAAACTGGGTCTGTCATTCAAGTGACTCAATCATTGCTATTCAAGAATAGTTTCAGAGAATAACTGAGCAGTACCAAAAACACTTAAGGAATTGCTTGACTTAAAAATATTTCTCAATCTCCTGAAAGGTTCTTGGACACATGGTAATAAGATTTCAGCACAAAACATAGATACATACAAAATGCCAAAAGTGAAGCAAATAGCTTTTCACTGTTTGTTTGGAATTAAAGGTAGGTCTGGAATAAAAATGACAGCAAAAACCTTTCTGCAATTACTATTATAATTTGTTGCTGATGCAATCAACTCTTCACTACTCTTCTCAAATCTTCTATTCTCACTCACATCCATTTTACCCACGTTTTAACCTATTCTTAACATTTTTCCTGTCATCTGCTTTATAAACTTCTGTGACTTCACTGACAAATTTCTTCAGAGGAAAATGCTACTTTAGTATTTCCCCTCTCTTCTTATTCTGTGAGATCTGGCTTGAATTCTCAAAATTAGCTGGAAAAATTGTTTATATTACAAATAATCTACCAAATACAATGACCTTCTTAAAACATTTTTTGTAAACGTCCCTCTTGTTCTCTTGACACATGGGACACTGATCTACCCTAAAACTCTCTCCTCTGTCAACATAGCTCCAACAAAACTCTGAGTATAGAAGGGATTTGCTGAATGAACTCAGTCTCAGAAGGACAAATACTGCATACAACCCTTGTAAAAACAGAAAGATAACTCGTTAAATGTGTATAAATGTTCCAAACGGGAAGGGGAAGGGGGAAAGGATGTAAAACAGGAAGGGTAGAAAACAATGGATAGTAGAGTTTGGTGGATGGATTGGGGATGGTGGTAAATGAGTAAGAATGATTCCAAAGGCACTACAAAAGAAGAGCTAATAATGGGCATAGATCAATTGTAACTGACTGTATAAAATACAATGCATATGAAACACAATGTAAATGAAAGACTGTATAAAACACAAAGTACATGAATGAACCACAATGTAAACAAATCATTGTATGAAAACCAATTAAAAAAAGAAAGGAACAAACCCTCTCCTATTTTTCTCCTGATCTTTCCAGTATCCTGTGTTGGATTCAATGCTTCCTTCAATCTTTCAATGCTGACATTCTAAATATTTCAGCATTCTTCTTACTCTGTAGGCAATTCGATTACACTTAGGTAATCAGATCCACTCCCACAGTATAGAGGGGCTCTGAAGTGAAATAAACTTATTGTACTGAGTCAGATCTGACTCACTGCTGACCTTCCAGAGGGTTTTCCAAGGCTGTAAACTGCATGGAAGGAGACTGCCCATTTTTCTCCTACAGAGTCATTAGGGGAATTAAATCAGCAGGGAGGTGCAGCCTTTGGATTAGCTGCACAACTCTGTACACACTATGCTACTAGAGCTTCCTCTGAGTGACCCAATCATACTTTAAATTGTAGTTCTGCTACTTAAAGTTGTGAGAACATGAGTAAGTTATAATACTTCTCCATAAAATGTTGACTAATACCCTGAAATGTATTACATGAACAACATCATCAGAATTAAGAGAGGAAAGTGCCTGGTGCTCTGCTGGCACAGAGAAACTCAGTAAGTACTGAGTCTTTGTCCCTTTCTTTTCATATATGAATTCCTAATTATATACCTCTTGTCCATACATTAACATTTAACCCAGACCATAAATCTATTCACTGTGATGCAAAAACACTCAACATCAAAGCATAGAGAGGAATTTACTATACTGTAAGCTCATCAAGAGGGAGCTCTGTTGTTCTAGTAGCAAGAAGTTGTCCTGCAATCCCAAAGGCATGTGGTTTGAGGTCACCAGCTGCTCCACAAAAGAAGAATAAGCAACCTCTGTGCAATTAACTGCCTCTAAAAACTCACCAATGTGTCAGCTATGTATCGATTCCAAGACCATGCAGTATACAACAAACTCATCAGATTAGAGATAGCATCTGTTGGTTCACCTCTGTATCCAAAGCCTGGCTCATAACAGATATCCAACAAATATTTGCTTATAATGGACAGCATCATGGGTGCCTGCATGAATTCAGTCCTCTTAATATTCTGGCGGTCAGTAGAGAGTTGAACTGTTAATGCCATGCCTCTCTGGTGGTTTAAATCCACTAATAGGTCTTCTGGAGTAAGATGGGGGATTTTAGTCTAGAAACTCAATGAAGGGCCAAGCTATGGGTCAGTTCTGATTCAATGGCACTAAATTCAGTTTGAATCCAATACACTCAACTGGCCCTATAGCCTAGGGCTCCAATAACTACAATTTAGCCCTAAAATCTTAAGAAAATTAGGATTCTAGCCATCTTATTTAATATTTCCCATCGTATTTTAGGGACTGATCTTGTTCAGTTACCTCCCTAGGGTACATTTACTGAGTAGTACTCAGTAAATGAGCACATTGAATTCAATTCTGTATAACTCTGAAATCAACATGCAATACTTCAAAGTATACTGATGATTCTGGAATCTCATGACCAAAAAAAATGTCATGTACGGTCTAGCATTGACTTCTGGGCAGTAATCCATGCATGTCAGAGTAAAACTTAAACCTCAACAAGTGAATGGCCAAGAACTTACTTTGAAATGTTCCAGGCAATATTCTAAAACTTATTAAATTTATAAACCCATACATGTAAGAATTAATTTTAACTAATTAGAAAAAGAAAGCCTAAAAATTACTAATTAATTTTAATAAATAAGAAGAGTAAAGCCTCTCAGAAATTCAGACTGAAAAAAAAAAAACTGCAGGGAAACAATGTCACTAACTTAACCTTTGAGAATTATGTCCATGTCTCTCAAAACTGCAGTTAGAGTGATCCTTAGAGGCAGGGTTGGTGAAACTTTGTCTCATTTACTTTGGGCACTTTTTCAGAAGGAACTAATCCATGGGAGAGACATCAAACCAGGAAAGGATCAGAAAGAAGACTGTCAACAAGATGAATTAACACAATGGAGATGAAAATGGGCTTGAGCATGACATGGATTGTAAAAGTATAGGGCAAAGTTCAGATCTGTGGGTCATGGGATTGTTAAGAAGCATCGTTGATTTCGAAGGCACCTTACCACAACAATAATGCTACTTCTGAAGTCCATTACAATAACATGTTTTTTTAACGTGCTGTTGACTCAGAACTGACTTACAGCTAGCTGACCCTCAGCAGGTTGTCAGAGACTATAAACTGTATTGTAGGAGACTGTCCATCTTTTTCCGATCCATGGAACAGCTGATGGATTCAGAATGCTTGCCTTTGAGTTGGCTGTGCAGCTCCTTACCACTAAGCCACTAGAGCTCCCTTATGATAACATAAATAAAGCAAACAGGCTGATTCCACTAAGTCAATGTCATTAAATTTACAAAATTGAACGTACCGCTAAATATTCTTAATAGATGTTATTTAAGAATGTAAAAAAAAAAAGCGGGGAGCTCTGGTGGCCTAGTGGCAAAGATGCTGCACTACTACAATCTGAAAGCACACGGTACAAATCTACCAGATGCTCTGCTGGAGAAGAAGTGGCAATCTCTTCCTGTGCCAGTCAGATCCGATTTGACAGTACAGAACAAGAAAAGAAAAACATATTTTAAAAAAAAAGAATGTAAAACAAAAAAAAAACACCAAACAAAATACACCTCATTAAATCAGAACCTACTGATTAGCTGACCTTTCCATTGAGTTTTCAAAGCTATAAAATTGCACAGAAGGATACTGTCCATCTTTCTTCCTCAGAGCAGCTAGAGAGGTGAGGCCTCTGGGTTATCAATGCAACTCCCTATAGACTAGGCTACCACAGTTCCCATTTTAATGTCTAGCTATTGAAAATACTTCATTTTTATTATAATACTTGCTCCTGGTAAACTCTAAAGCCAGAAAAACTAAGTTAAAACATTATTCTTAGCTTAAAGATGTGAAAAAAAAATGCCGGTTATTTTTTATTAATTATTAAAAAAAAAATTCCTATTAATCTCGGAATCTTACTTGTTTGTTCAGGATACCTTTGCCATCTGTGTCAGCCAAATCCCAAATCTGAAATGTAGAGAAAAAAAGAAGTTATTAATTTGTATTGCAAACCAAAATTACCTTAGAGTTTATTTGGTACTAATGTCTAATGAGGTTCAGTGACTGACTTAAGAACATTCAGTGTATCAGGGAAAGAACTGATACCATAATTATAAATTCCATGCCATGTTGGGTTTTTTTTCAATGGAACAAATTCTAACTCCATGTTCAAAGACCTTTCTACTAGAAAAATACTGCCTCAATTATAGTCCCTCATTGAACTGATATTTTTCAAATGGCCAAGTTTAAACAGTTAATATTTACTTCTAAATAACGTATTAACAGTGATTTTCCCCTCAATTTTGAACATTTATTATCAATATAAGGTAAAAGGAGCAAGCCAAGACAGGGACTCTGCCTTTCTATGTGCTCAATCCAAAGCTTCCCATCCCCACTGTACTGTCCATACATGAAACTAGAGACAGTTAAATTAGAGGAAATAGGAATATAGTCAAGTCTTTCTCAGAAGGTGACTTGATGACCAATCAGTACTGTTTCTCCCCACAATGTTCAAATGTACTTCCTCATTTCATCAGACTAAAAAGTAATTTGCTCCTAAAAATCTGAAACCATGTAGTCTTTCCAGCAGATAAATCATTGCATTACAAATTCCCTCCAAGCTTTTACTTACATTCTAACTTATCTTTCTGACTTTGCAACAGTTCATTTACAGTACTAAATATTCATTATAATCTATTTATAATGAACAAACTCTACCTTTCCAAGTATCAAATCTGGAAGCCCTGATTTTTTCAGGAAAGTAGCAGCATCAGAGGCCAACACCCTTCCAGTATTGCCTGTATCAACCTGAAAGACAGGAACTGTAGGTTGAAAACAAATACACATGCAAAATTATTATTTACTTCCCTCCATCACTGTTAATTTGGGAAATGCAACTTTCCAAGAAGGAAATGGAACCCTTTGACTAACAAGGTCCAAGAATATTTGTAATGCTATATAAGTATGGCAGTATCTTGACAGTTCTAACAGTTTACAAAGTAATGAGTAAACTAGATAAGCAAAGCAGCAAAAAGAGAAGGAAGTAGTTTCTTTTAAGTGCTAGAACATGGGATAAATGAGGGACTCAGCAAAAACCAATAGAATTGCCCAATCCTTCAAATGTGAAGTAATAAGCAAGTACAGAAAGGATTAGAAATCTTGCCTCTAAAATTCTTCAGAACTTCATTCATTTTTTTTTTACTCACTTCCTGACCAAGGTGAAAAAAAAAATAATTCCTTTCTCAGCATAATGTAAACACTGAGGCCTTCAGAAGAAATAACGATCTAACTCTTAAGAAATATTTTTTAGTAAATCCCAACAATTTTACTCCCCCCTCCTTTTTTTTTTTCTTTAACACTACGCACTGCCATTTAATCTTATCTACAGGCTCTACTATAAGCTACAGGCTACAATCAAGACCTCAAAGAAAGTTTTAGAACCCTGGAGGACATTATGATGAGTGAAATATCTCAGTCACAAAAGGACAAATACTGCATAGAGCCATTATTGTAAAACAGGACTGACACTGGGGTTGGGGGAAGACTGAGAAAGATGGGATAAATAATGTATATCCTGCATTGAAACAGATGAGGGAGAAAACTGTTTAAAAGGGATATGTGATTAGGTATTATTGTAATGACAGCAGTCCAGAACGAAGGCTGCATAGTGGAGGGAACGTGGTAGGAGGGACTGTAAAACAGTGAAGAAATTTTTCTTTTACTTTTCAAAGAGAAGAGTGTACTGGGGGTCTGGGGGTGGCGGAGAAAAGTGCAACAATGAATGAATGGAAATTCAAAGTCTCTGTAAATAAAAAAAAATTTTAAACATTCTAAAGCCTCATAGAAAGAACTAAAAACTATGTAATCTGATTACTGACAATTCAAAAAGTAGACTGTTCAGAATTTCCAGGACTCTCTTCAGTCAGAAGCAGAGATATCAACTCCACAAAAGTAGACTGTTTAATCCAAAATCTAGTAGAATAAGAATTATACAAGAATGCATGAACTGCTGAGGAAAATGGAATTATATTTATTTATTTAGAATTATTTTAAATTATATTTTCTTCTGAATATAGTAAGAGTTTTTTTTTTTCTTTGAAGCCACTTGTCACCCTCAATTTTGTAGACTGCTTTTGTAAATTGAAATCGTTTGAAAGGATAGCTGATTCTCAGTAGCTCTTTAGAATTAAAAAACCACTCTTGCTCAATATCCTTACTTTTCATGGCAATATATAGGTATTAACTATGTATAACAAAGAATTTGTTTCCTTTTTTTATTGGGATTTAAGTGGGTAAACCTATTGTGCAAAACAAGGCCATATTTAAGAATTATTTCCTTTTTTTCAACTAGAACAAGCCATTACTATTTAAGGAACAATGGCCGATATATATAAAATCCTATATATAGATAGATAGATAATATATATAAAATCCTATACCTATAGAGAGATACAAAATCCTTCCAAGAAAACTGGTTTTATAAAGTCCCAGCCTCACAGACACAGAGTTACTTACTAGCAAGCTAGCTGCAAACTTAGGAAACTTCAAAATGAGGGAAATGTATTCAAATTTACAATTAAAAAAAAAATCCAAAATTAAGCCACTGCCATCAAGTCAGCTCTGACAACAATTATATAGGACAAGATAATATTACCTCATTGCGATTCCACAGATGTAAATCTTTACAGGAACAACTGCCTCATTTTTAAGCCAAGGGTCAGCTAGTGGGTTTAAACTACTGACTTTTTTGTTACCAGCCCAATGATTAGCACACAGTCAGTACCACAGAAATCCTAGTGGTGCCATGTTGAGGCTGACGGTTTGAATCTATCAGTCAATATGCAGGAAAATGATGTGGCGGTCTGCTCCTAAAGATTACAGACATGAAAACCCTATAGGACAGTTTTACCCTCTCCTTTAGGGTCACTACGAGTCAGAATTTACTTGATGGCAATCACGTAAGGCTTTTGTTTTCTTTTGTTTTATAGTTAGTAAATAGAAATATGATGAACAGACTTTTTTTGAGGTTTGGATCCCAGCCTTGAGAGAGTCGAGTAAGACAAGCTCTGAAAGTACACTCTTTTATTCAATACTTGGAAATGAGACTGTAAATTTTATTCAATACTTGGAAATGAGCCTGTAAATATAGGAGACAATCTTAACTATGGTATAAATCTCTGACTTTCAACTGACTAAGCCATTTTACATTCTACAAGGGTAGAAGTGAAAAGTGTTGTACACAAAGTCACAATGACTGGATAGCAGCTAACAAATAGAAGTACAAGTTAAACTATAGAAAATGGAAAGCAATGTTCATGAATCTGGTAGGGAATATGAATTTCTATAATTCACATTCTCATTTGAATTTGCAATTTACTAATTTATCAGTTATAGCAACCTTTGATACATTTACATTTTATATTTTCATACACATCTTAAAATTACACTTTAACAAATCTTATGAAAAGAAATTTGTGCTAGGTTTATAAGTCAATTTGGATATTTACACCCAAATGAATATATCTAAAGTGGCATCCAGTTTCTAAAAAACATGCCTCTGGAAACTCAATGAACTTTGATAAATGTCCATAGTTATAGATAGGCTTCAGGCCTTTTGTTCATACGATCGCTTTAAGTCGTGCTTGACTCAAAGGCAATCAACAACAACAAAGTTGTATAGATTTCTAACACAGATATTAGTAATAACCAAATCATGAGCTTATTTTTCAAGGAGCTTGTAAAAAACATTAATACTCAAAGTAGGATGCTAAGAAGGCACAAGAAACTGAAACAAAATCTTTAAGTAAAAATTTACCCACTGGGCTGATAATTTGTATGTACATAATGAAGAACTGATGGTGTATTTTATGTTCATTACAAGAAAACAAAAATCTTACCTGTCTATAGTATTTTTCATATACAGGATTCCCACTTGACAGCTAAAACAAACAAACAAACAAATAAATAACAAAAAAAACATCTTGCAAAAAGTAGTAATTCTGGAGACTCACATTTAGTAATGCTTTAATGACTATGAAAAGGCATTTGATAGTGTGTGGATCATAACAAGTTGTGGCTGACATTGAAAAGAATGGGAGTCCTAGAACATTTAACTGGGCTCATCTGAATCCTATACCTGGACCAGAAGGCTGCTGTGTGAACAGAGCAGGGCAATACTACATAATTTAAAACTGAGAACAGAGTGCATCAGGGTTGTACTCTCTCTCCATACATATTCAATCTTCGTGATGAGCAAATTATTCAAGAAGCTAGATTCTATGCAGAGTGTGGCATAAGGTTTGGATGGAGACTTATCAGTAACCTCCATTATAAAGCTGACAAAACTTTGCTTGCTGAAAGTGAGGAGAACTTGAAACACTCATTGCAGAAGATCAAGGAATGCAGCCTTCGATATGGATTGCATCTCAATGTCAGGAAAACAATGGTCAAAAAGGCAACATCATGATGGGTAGAGAGGAGACTGAAACTGTCAACAGCATCATCTTGCTTAGATCCACAATTAAGACCACTGGTACAAGCAGTCAGAAGATAAGGAGACACACTGCACTGGAAAAATCTATTATTAGGGACATCTCCAAATTACTGAGGAGTAATGATGTCTGTTTGACATCGTTAAGGTGCGTTGATTCAGGCCATAGTCTTTCAATTACCTGCTATGATCAGAGAGTCAGACAATGAATAAGAATGACAGAAAAATAACTGATGCCTTTAAGCTGTGGTGCTAGAGAAGAGCACTGAACATCCCATGGACGGCCAAGAGAAATAATATGTCTTAGAGAGGGTGCAGCTGTAGTGTTCTTTGCAAGCAAGAATGATGAGGCTTTATCGCACATACTTTGGGTATGTTATTAGAAGGAGCTATTCCTTGGAGAAGGATATGATGCTGAAAAGGGTGGAGGGTTGGCAAAGGAGAGGAAGACCCTCAACCAGGTGGACTGACATGGGGACTGCTGCAATGGGCTCTTGTGTATCAGTAAGAGTGAGGATAGCACAGGATAGAACAGGGTTCAGATCTTTGATTCATAGGGTCACAATGAGTCATACTTGACTTGATAGCACCTAATAATAACAATAACTATGTAAATTTACAGTTAAACAAACCCATATGGTAATACACACACACACACACACACACACACACACACACACCTCTACCCATTTGGAAGCCTAGAAATAAACTCACACATCTAAGGTTTACTGATTTCCAATAAGGGTGTCAAGTTCACTCAAAGAAAAAAAAAGTCTCTCTACAAGGTGTATCTCTCTATACAAAAGATTGAAACTGACTCTATAATTTATACCATTTATGAAAATTAACTCAACATGCATCAATGACTAGATACAGAAACTATCATCATAAAATTCTAATAAGAAAACAGAGGAGTAAAGCTTTAACACCTTGTTTTCAACAATGGATTCTCAGCTATGACACCAGAAGCACAACAAAAGAAATACAGTATTTTTAAAAACAAGCATACTTTTGTACACCAATGGATTTTATAAATAAAGCAAAATGTTCTAAAGTATACCAGTACTTACAATAATGAGATACAGATAAGTGAGACTGGAAAAAGCCAATACACTCACAATTAATTATGGTGTTTGGTCTGTCTTAAATCTTTTATGTCTTGTTCTCTCTAAAAATTCAAGACAATGAGAAACAGTTCATTACTTTCTGACTCTCATTGCCAATGAGTTGGACCAACTCATAGTTGATCCTCCACTGGGTTTCCAAGGCTGTAAAACATCTGTGAATAGACTGTCTTTCTCTAACAGAGTTGCTGGTGGATTTGAACTGACAAGAGGCATGGCATCTGGATTAGCAGCACAAATCTCTACAGGCCACAAAATCATAGCCACTGGGTCATCAGTACAACCAGAGTTCCCTAGTTCATTATTAATGAACTATTAATTATTATTTATCAAGTTAATTTTTATTTCTAGAAATTCCAAATGACAGAGTAAAACTGCTTCACTGGGTTTTCCAGGCCATAATCTTCAGGGGAGTAGGTCTTTCTCCTACACAGGTGCTCAGTGAATTCACATTGCCAATCATTTGGTTTGTTATTGTTACTATGCACCATCACAAAGTTTGGGCATGCTGTCAGGAAGAGTCAGACCTTGGAGAAGAACATCATGCTTGGAAAGATAAAGGGCCAGCAGAGGAGAGAAAAACCCTAAACAAGATGGACTGACATGGTGACTGTAACAATGGGCTCTACTGTAACAGAGATGGTGAAGATGGCACAGGATAGAGCCAGTTTCACAGGGTCGCTATGAGTTGCAGTTGACTGGTTAGGAGTCAAGTATTTAACTACTGTTCCTTTTTGACATATTAATACACAATTATTCAACTCTTTCATAATTAAAACTTCTAGAACTCTATGTTTAAGATGATTAAAAAACCAGAAGAAAGACTAGTCATACATTCTCTCAACTCTTTCACCACTACCACAACCAGGGCACCTTTACTGGTGGAAAAGCAACCCCTATGGCCAAAGAATCAAACGAATACAATCAAGAAAACCCTAGTTTCATTATATGCTTGGGCTTATACAGTATGAACAGTGTGCAAGGAGATTAACATTTTATGATAGATTTGTTATGTCTAAAAAAAGATCTGAACACTTCACAATGCAAAGGAAAACTATGAAGAGAAAACTAATGATAAATAGAACACAAAAATTATTTGAAAGAGAAAGGAACAATCACAGTTGACAGCAACCCCAATTGATAAATACTAATCAGAAGCTATCAGAAGAATAAAGAAACTTTCGAAAGGAAACCAATTCTGTAGCTAAGGTAGAAGGAGTGGAAGGATTCAGAAAAGTAAGTCATTTGAGTGCAAGGAGGGAAAGAGTAGGCATATGGAAACAAGCAGCCACATGAGCAGTTCTCTTACCAAGTACACAGTATTAACTCTCAGCTCTTAAAAAAAAACACAACAAACCACAACCTTATTATTCAATTAATTATTAAAATGAATGTACTCGCTGGGTGTCTTCTAGGTTTAAGACAACAGTTTTTAAGTTTCTAGATTGAAAAATAATTCATACACGGTTCTTGTGCTTACAAGTACTTCTTGCTGTTTATGCTGTGTACTATCAAGTCAGATTCATAGCTGACCTTCCAGTGGGTTTTCAGAAAGAGAAAATCACAGAAGATGAGACTGCCCATCCTTCTCCCACTGAGCAACTGGTGGATTTGAACTTCCTGCTGTTGGGATTGCAGCAAAGCTTCTTAACATTAGGCCACCAGAGTGCCCTTAAAAATACTTACAATGGATTATTATTCAACCATTAAACTGGAATTGATCTCTGATACATGCCATCATACATAGGAATTGGCACTGCACAGTGCTAAAATAAATAACACATAAAAGGGGAAATAGTACATAATTCCACTTACAGGAACTATAAAAAATAGGTAAACTAGGGTTCAATGAGTTTATATTAATGGATTAAAAAAGAACTCATAAAACGGGGGTCTAGGTATTGTTGCAAAACTCAAAAAATTGAATCAATGTCACTCAGCAGTATATGCAAAAAATGTTACACTATATGTTTTGCTGTGCAAAGTCTCAAAACAACAAACTAAATATTTTTAAAACAGCAGATGTTTCTAAATTCTAGTGAAATTTTCATTGCTGATGTTAAATGGATCTTGGTTGAAAACAGAATACTTAAAAGATGTTTGTGGCGTTTTGGGGTTTTTTTTGCTTTTTGTTTGTTTGGTTTTTACCACTAAAGCACTTCACTGCATGAATCATAACAAATTATGGATAACATTGAAAAAAATCTCAGACCACTTAATTGTGCTTATCGGAAACCTATATAAAGACCAAGAAGCAATTGTCTGAACAGAGCATGGGAACACTGCATGCTTTAAAATCAAGAAGGGTGTACATCAGGGTTGTATCCTTTCTCCATACCTATTCAATCTGTATGCTGAGCAAATTGTTTGAGAAGCTGGACTATAAGAATATGGCATTAGAATTGTAGGAAGAATCATCAACAACCTATGTTATGTACATGACACAATCTTGCTTTCACAAGGGTGGAAAAGGACTTCAAGCACTTGCTATAGAAGTTCAAAAACTACAGCCTTCAATATAGATTACAACTCAACATTAAGAAAACAAAAATTCTCACAATTGGAAAAGACTGATGTTATCAACAATTGCATTTTACTGGGATCCACAATCAACACCCAGGGTGACAGCAGTCAAGAAACCAGAAGATGCGTTATACTGTGGAAAAAAGAGGTCAAGGACTTCTTCAGAGTGTTAAAGAGCAAGGATGACAGTTTAAAGATTAAGGTGCATCTAGTATTTTAAATTGCTTCTTATCCTTCTGAGAAGTTGGGCAATGAATAAAGATGAAAGAAAAATAACTAATCCCTTCTAACTGTGGTGATGGAGAAGAACACAGAATATCCCACGGACTGCCAAAAGAACAAATGTATGTCTCAGAGGAAGTACAACTTTGGTGCTCTTTTGAGGCAAAGATGGTGAAACTCTGTCTCACACACTCTGGGCATATTATCAGGATGGGCCAGTCCCTGGAAAAAGACATCATGCTCAAAAAAGAAGAAAAGAAAGAGAGGAAGACCTGAACAAGACTGACAAAGTGACTATTAACAATGGATTTGGGGCCTCCCCTTCATATTTCAAGTAGGGAGGTCCATCCCTTTTTAATAAATCTCTTATCCTCAATAAAAAAAAAACCAAGCAAACAACAAAGAACAATAGGTTTGGGCATATCAGAGATCTTGAGGATGACACAGGAGAGGGCAAGGTTCAGATCTGTTGTTTTAAGGTTGCTATCAGTCATAGTCATTTGATGGCATCTTACAACAACAAAAACAAAAACTCTATAAAAATTTTTAAACCCCCCCCCAAAACTGCTGTTTAGAATTAGAATGTATACAAGACTAAGTATAAAGCATACAACCATATTAATGTTCTAATTAGTCTCCATAAGACTAGAATTAAGCTACGAAGAAGGAAAAAGCTTAGAAAACACACAAACTGTGACATCATAGCACACAAAAAGGAAATCTCTTCCCTGACAATTTATTGCCTGTGAAAACCCTCATGAGGATCAACAACAGGTCAGTTCTGACTCAATGGTACACAACAAGAATATTATCAATGTTATTAGTTTTATCACTGTCTTACTACTAGTTGCCATAAGCAAATTCCAACTTAGTAATCGGGATGGGTGTGTCAGAGGCAATGAGATTGACATGGGATAGAGCAGGGTTTAGGGCTGTTGTACATAGGGTCCCTATGAGTCGCAAATGACTCGACGGCACATAACAACAACAACAACAACAAGAATGTTCCAAAGTGTTTCTGAGTAAAACTGTGCTGAACAGAGTTTTCAAGGTTGTGACCTTTCAGAAGCAGATCACCAGAACTTTCCTCCAAAGCATTTCTGGGTAGGTTACAACCATAAATCTTTCAGTTAGTACTGAAAGACTTGTTGTTG
>NW_006399755.1:6542386-6542927 GCF_000299155.1 Elephantulus edwardii
ACCCCTTCTAAACCCAGCCTGGACTTAAATTCAAAGATTTAAATTTTACTAAAACAAAACTAAACCTACTATCTTAAAGCCAATTCTGACTAATGGCAACCCTCCAGTGGGTTCTGAAAGCTATAAATCTTTACAGGAATACACTGCTCATCCTCCTCTTGGAAAGCAGCTATTGAATTTGAACTGCTCAACTTTTGGTTAACTTCCTGTTACCAGGGCTGGGAATCATTACATATGTTGCATCATTTGAGCCTCATCATGCTCAGGTAAGCATTTTAAGACTTTGTCTTCCATTTAATAGAAATTATATCAAAGTTGCAGCTATTTGTTAATTCATCTCATTTAGGTTTTTCCTCTTTTTCAGGGATCTTTTACTTAACATGCTATCTTTTTCTAGTAAGTGTATTTTCCTGATATGGCCAAAATAAACAAGACAAAGTCTTGTCAACATCACTTCTGGCTGTTCTTGCTCTAAAAACACATTTTTTCATTTTTCTGGCAGTCCATAATATACTGCATTTTCTTCATTAATATCAGTGTT
>NW_006399755.1:6543027-6544193 GCF_000299155.1 Elephantulus edwardii
AGTAGATTTTGGTTTAATTCTAATATGTGATCTATAGCAACTCTGGTGACATACTGAGTTATATGTTGATCTGTTAACAAAAGATCATCAGTTCATACTTGTTCTGCAAAAGAATAAGACAGTTTCTTTTCCCTAAGATTTACAGCCTTGGAAACTCAATAATAACAGGTTTACGAGACATATGGCAATGTACCACCCTGAACATGAGCTCCAAGGATTTTCTATTTGTATACTCACTCACAAGGAGGCCCGGATTGACCTTTAAATACAAAGACCCATCCACCAGATCCTTGTTTGTCCACACAAAAGGCTGATTTTAAACGAGATCAGATACACTTAATCAACTTACACTTGATGGCTAATACAGTAAGACATGCCCAAACAGTTTACCCACAGCTTTCAAGTAAATCACAAACACCCTACAGGATCCAACTCACTCATAGGTAGTACCAAAAAAACTTTTAAATACAAAGGCCTGCCCATCAGATGGATCCTGGCCAAAAGTAAGGAATACCAGAAGAATGTCTATTTGTGCTTTATTGACTATTCAAAGGCATTTGACTGTGAGGATCATGAGAAGTTGTGGCTGAAATTGAGAAGAATGGAAATCTCAGAGGATTTGATTGTGCTCATACATGCCTATACACGGATCAGAGGGCCAGACAAATGGTGCAGGGGAGTACTACATGATTTGGAATAGGGAAGGGAGTGTGTCAGGGTTGTGTTCTATTTTGATACCTGTTTAATCTATATGCTGAGCAAATTTTCCAAGAGGCTGGACTCTATGAAGAGGAATGTGGCACCAGGTTTGGAGGTAGACTCATCAATAACCTGCATTAAGCAGATGACACAACCTTGCTTGCTAAAAGTGAGGAGGACTTGAAGCACTTGTTGCAGAGGATCAAGGAATGCAGCCTTCAGTATGGACTGTGTATCAACATCAAGAAAACAAAGATTTTTATGACAGAACCAATAGGCAGTGTCACAATGGATGAAGAGGAGACTGTAGCTGTCAACAGCTTCATCTTGCTTAGATCCACAATTAACACCCTTGGCACCAGCAGCCACAAAATAACAAGACGCATCACACTGGGGAAATATGCAGTTAGGGACCTTCTCAAAGTACTGAGGGGTAATGATGTCTGTTTGAGGACTAAGGCGTGTCT
>NW_006399755.1:6546148-6555512 GCF_000299155.1 Elephantulus edwardii
AGGGTCACTATGAGTAGTATTCAACTTGATGACACCTAACAACAATATATAAAAATATTTTAATTTCACATCTCTTCCTTGCTAAAGTCCATTTTCATTAATAAAGGAAAAACACCTCTATCAATTGCCTAGAATTTTAGTGTGCAACTACCTGAATTATACAAGTGTCAGATTCAAATATAAGCTATGTATTTACAAATTAGCCCCTAGACTGAACTGGGAATGTGACTTCTCAACATTGCTTTCTATCCTGAAAAAAACCCCCACCTTAATTTTGTCTGGATATCGGAAAAAATTCATTTACCTAATATAGTAAAGACAGACTGATAGAAATAATCATATACCTATATAGTTCAAATGGCTTAAACTTTCACAGATCATCTTAAAAACAAATGAAAAAATTTCAAATTTATGCCTTTGAAATAGAATTGAATAAAAGTGAATAAAACACAACCATCCATTATTATCTGCAGAGAACTGGTTCCAAAAACTCACAAACACAAAATACACAACACAGCTAGCTACCTTACTCTCCAAGTTTTCTATATAAAAGAAGAGTATTTATACAAAACCCTTTGTTTTTGTTGGGTGTCATCCAGTAGACTATGACTAATAACAACCCTATGAACAACAAATCTGAACCTTGTCCTGTCTGTGCCATCCTCATCATCTCTGACATAAATAAACTCAGAGTTACTTTGTTAATCCATCTTGTTAAGGGTCTTCCTCTCTTTTGCTGACCCTTCACCTTTCTAAGCTATGTTGTTAGCTGAAAGTTGGCTTTTTAAAAAGCCATTATGTTAAGATCCCTCTGGTCTCCATCTACCTTAACTGCAGACAAATGATCTTGCAAATTGTCAACAGTTGTGAGACTAGGAAGAGAGAGAAAGAGAGAGTGAGTGAGTGCTTCTCACAGTGAGTCACTAGACTTGAGGGCCAATGGAGCAAGTGGCAAAAACTTGGTGATAGTGGTGGAGAGACTATGGCACTGTCTTGGACAAACTTTGGCAAGGTGTGACCTGAGGCTTCTTGCATTTGTGCTGACGACAGTTAAAGGTTTTGCTGTTCTTGCCAAAGCTTGAAGAAGGTAACTTATAACTACTCTGAGGCAAACCTTGCTGGATGATTTGGATTTGACTGCTGAACTGAAACCAGAGCCTGAACTGAGGAATTTCGCCTTGGTTAGGCTAAAATATGGATTTGCATTGGGTGATATTCTTTGCCTCCCCCACTCTCCAGCTTACTTCCCTAATAAACCCCATTCTTGGTACTACAATTCTAAGTCAACAACTAATAAACGAACCTCTTGCTGTTGTTGTGGCTCTATAAAGGCACCATAAGGATGGTACCTGAGCTCTTTATCTGTTTTCTGCTCTCAGGCAGTGAGGTGCTGTGCTATTCTCACTCTTTCTGGCCCTTTCAGAGAGATGCTCATGGATGGCCCTGTACACTATGTACCGTTTACTGCTCCCTAAACACAAGCATGCTGTCATTTTACAATGACTGGCCCTCCTAACAATGTGCTCAAAATATGTGATATAAAGTTTAGTCATCTTGCCTTTAAGGAGCACCTCAGCTACACTATCTCCAAGATATATTTGTTCTTTTAGCAGTTCATGCAATAGTCTGTACTCTTCTCAAAAACACAGGTGAAAGGCATCAATCTTTCACTGTCCAATACTCAGATGCACAGCAATTGATAGGAAAGACCATGGTTTGAATCAGGTGCATCTTAGTCTTTAAACTGATATTATTACCTCTTAGTACTTTGGAGAGGTCCTGGATAGTAAACTTTCCCAACACAGTATGTGTTTTAGTGTATCTACAACTGAAACCAAGGGTATTTACTATGGATTGAAGTAAGATGAAATCACTGACAATTTCAATCTTTTCTCCATCAATCATGGTGTTGCTAGTAAGCCCAGTGGTGAGGATTTTACTTTTCTTGATGTTGAGATATAACCCATATTGAAGGCTGCTCTTCTGCAGCAACCACTGCAAGTTCTCCTCACTTTCAGCAAGTGATGTGTCATATGCATAATGCAGGTTTGTTGATGAGTTTTCCTCCAATCCTGATGCTGCATTCTTCTTTATGAAATCCAGCTTCTCAAATTATTTGCTCAGCAAAGACACTGAAAAGGTATGGAGAAAGAAAAGGGCCCTGATGCACACTTTTTTCTTGCTTTTATACCATTCAGTGTTCCCATGCTCTGTTCAGAAAGCAGCTTCTTTGTCTAGGTAGAAATTTCACATGAACAGAATCAAGTATTCTGGGATTCCCATTCCTCTCAATGTTAGCCATAATTTGTTATGATCCACAAATGCCCTTGCACAGTCAATAAAAGACATTCTTCTAGTATTCTCTGGTTTCAGGCAAGATCCATCTGATGTCAAAAAATTGTATTCTTGGGACCACAGCATCTTCTAGATCTAGCTTGAACTTCTGGTAGTTCTTTGTCAATGTACAGTTCTATTGGTTGTTGGACAATCTTCAGCAAGATTTTACTTGCATGCAATAGTAATGATATTGCTTAATAATTTCCACATTCTGTTGGATCATATTTTTGGGAATGGGAATAAATATGGATTTCTTCCAGTTAGCAGAACAGGTAGCTGCCTTCCAAATTTCTTGGTATAGACTGGTGAGCATATTCAGGGCTGCACCTGTTTGTTGAAACATGTCAATTAGTATGCCATCAATTCGTGGGGCCTTATTTTAGGCTAATGCCTTCAGTGAAATCTAAACTTCATTACCACTTGTTCAAGCTAAACGTCTTAATTACCACTGGTTCTTGATCATCTGATAATTATGAAATGGTTCCATATCAGCCAATTCTCTTTAGTACAGTGGTTCTGTATTTCCTACATTTTGTTTTGTTTCCTGGATGGTTCAGGCTTTTTTGCCCATAATATTCTTCAGTATTGCAACCTAAGGTTTGAATCTGTTTTTCAGTTCTTTCAGCTTGAGAAATGCCAAGTGAGGTCTTCTCTTTATATTTTCTAATTTAAATCTTGGCACATTTTGTCATGATATTTTATTTTCTGTAGGTGCTCTTTGAAATTTTGTTTCTTTTTTCTTCAGCATCTCTTCCCCTTTTTCTAGCTCACTGATACTACAGTGTAATTTCCAGAGTCTCTTCTGACAATCATTTCAGTCTTTGTTTTCTCCCATCTGTGTAAGGATATTTTGGGTTTTTTTCTTGGGTAGCATCCTTGATGTCATTCCACAACTAATTTGGTCTCCAATAATTAGTGTTCAATGCCTCAAATCTATTCTTGCTCTTTTTTTCCTTTAACATAGGAAAGATTCATAGCCTTATTTTGGTTTTGTGGATATGTTTTAACCTTCTTCAGCTTCATCTGACCTTGCACATGAATAACTGATGGTCTTTATCACAATCAGCTCTTGTCCTGTTTTTGATTGCTGATATTGACTTTCACAAATGATACTTTCTACAGATGTAGATCAGATTCCTATGCAATCCATCAGGTGAGATCCACATGTAGTCACCATTTGTGGGGTTTTTTTAAAAGTATTTGCTATGAATAAATTACTAAAGGTACAAAATTCAATCATTCTATTTCTAGCCTCATTTCTGTCACCAAGTCTGTAATTTCTGCCCAGCAGTCCTTTGATAGTTTCCAACTTCGGCATAGCAGTCACCAATTATTAATGTATCTTGATTGTATGTTGAGTCAATTTTGGACTACAAAAATTGGTGGTGGTTATTATATGCTATCGAGTCAACTACAACTTACAGCGACCCTAGGAACAACAGCTCTGAACCTTGTCCTACCCTGAACCAACTTCATCATCCCTGACACACTTAACACCATTGCCACAGTCACTATGTCAATCCTCCTCCTCCAGAATCTTCTTCTACACAAACCTACCCTTCTAAATATGACATTCTGCTCCTGACAACATGTTTAAAGTACCTGAAACAGAGTATCAAAATCCTTGCCTCCAGGATACAATCTGATTTCATCCTCTCCAGGACAAATCTGTGTGTTCGCTTGCAATCCACTGTATATTAAATATTCTTCAGCATCACAACTTAAAGGCATCAGTTCACCTTTTGTCCTTCTTAGTTACTGCCCAGTTGCTCTTTTAACATTCTGGATAGGTACCTGACAGCAGATTTTTCCAATGCAACCTGTCTTTTTATTTCCTGACTGATGGTTCCAAGGATGTTTATTGTGGATCTGAGCAAGATGAAATCACTAACAACTTCAATCTTTTCTCCATCTATCATAATGTTGCCTACTGGCCCCTGTGGTGAGAGTTTCTTTTTCTTGATGTTGAGATATAACCCATACTGAAGGCTACAGTATTTGATCTTATGGAGCAAATTCTTTCAAGTCCTTCTCAGTTTTGGTGAGCAAAGTTGTGTCATCTGGATAATGTAGGTTGCTGAGTCTTCCTCCAATCCTGATGCATTTTAGGCCTTCTATGCAAATAGTACTTTCTACTTATTCCCTCTTGGCCTTTGATTTGATCTTAATCTGAACTTTCCTTTCACTATTTTTTCTTTCAATATTTTCAATTAGCAATTTATTGAATACTTACATCCTACTATGCTTTGCCTTCTCAAGTCTCCCTTTGAAATCTGCTGTTAAGCTTTTTTTAATTTCCTTTTTTCTTCTATTTGCTTTAACTATTCTATTTTTGGAGCTCTGGTGGCCTAGTGGGTAAGGAATCATGCTTCTAAACCTAAGGAAAGCAGTTCAAACCCATCAGCTGCTCTATAGGAGAGAAACTGGAAGTCTTCTCCCATACAGTTGATTTAGAGCCTCAGAAACCTTCTGCAGGATCAGCTATAAGTTGTTCTGATTCAACAGCAACAAGCAAATTTGAGTAACCCTTTTCAATGGCTTTTTGCTCTCCTGATGTAAGATATACTTAATGTCATGCACAACATATCTGGTATTAAGTTATTAGTGTTCAATGCATCAAGTCGGTTCTTGGGATGGTATCTAAAATCAGGTAGGATATACTCAACACTGTACTTTGGCTCTTATGTACTTGTTTTAATTTTTATCACCTTCACCTTGAACTTGCCACTGATGGTCAATTCTACAGTTGTTCTCTTGCTTTTTATGACTGAAGACAGTTATTTAGCTTTTCTCTTATCTCTTTCCTCAGACATACTAGATCTTATGTGTGTATAACCAATCTGGCAAGGCCATGTGTACAGCTTATTGTTGCTGAGAAAAGTATTTTCTGTGAGTAGGTTGTTAGGCTTAAGGAATTCTAGCACACAACCTTCAGGATCATTTCTGCCACCACGGCAATCCGGAAAACTAAAAAGAAGATGGAAGAAATATACAGACTTACTATACTTAGAAGAACTGGTCAACATCAAAAAATTCCATGAAGTACCAAATAAACAAGAGCAAATTGTAATAAGGGAAAGGTTCAAGCTACACTGAAGAAACTGGTGAAAAATAAGGCTCAAGGAACGAACATGTTTCAACTAAGAGACGAAATACTTGACATGCATACCAGTCTATGCAGGCAAATTTGGAGGACTGTTGCTGGACCAAATGATTGGAAGAGATCCTTATTTGTTACCATTCCCAAGAAAGATGATCCAAAAGAATGTAGAAATTATCGAACACCATTAATATCATATGCAAGCAAAATATTGCTTAGAATCATCCAAAACCAGCTAAACAGAACTAGACTAAGTGATATTATGATAAAGAAAAGGATGACATTATCAAGAAAATCATTTCACTTGGATGTACAATCAACACTCATGGAAGCAGCAGTCAAGAAATCAATGTATTTACTGCACTGGAGAAATAGCTGCAAAAAACCTCTTTTAGGGAGCTCTGGTGGCCTAGTGACAAGAAGCTGCACTGCAATCCCAGAGGTGTGAGGTTCAAATCCACCAGATGCTGTGCTGGAAAAGGAGAGACAATCTCCTCCTGTACCAGTCAGATCTGATTTGACAGTACACACACAAAAACTAAATAAACAAAACAAAACACAAAAAAACCCCCCAACATCTTTTGAGATTTGTTTTTGTTGTTTGAGGATTGTTGTTGTTGATTACCGTTGAATCCAGTACAACTCATAGCGACCCTATGAACAAAAAAGGCCTGAAGCCTTTCTATCATTTATCAGAGTTCACAGAGGCCTAATTCAAGTCATAGCTATGTTCAATCACTTCATGCATTTGAGTCACTGCTGTAACCACCATATCAATCCATCTTATTAACAGTTTGACTCTTTTCCAATTACCTCCTACTTTACCAAGCATAACGTCTTTCTCTAGGGATTGGTTCCTCCTGATAACAGTAAGAGACAGCCTTACCATTGTTACTTCTATGGAATATTCTGGGCTGCACTTCTTTCAAAGCAAATTTTTTCACTCTTCTGGCAGTCAATGAAATATTCAATATTCATGATCAATACCATAACTGAAATGCATCAATTTAGTTTTCCTTATTCATCATTCTGCTTTCGCACACATATGGCATTTCACAACTGTAAATACCACAATTTGCATCACAAGCATCTTAGCCCCCTAAAATGACATCTTTTGCTTTTTTAATACTTTAATATGTCTTTAAATTATGTTTGGTCATATGCATGTGTCTATGAACATTAATACTGTTAAAATTCACACAATAAAAGAAGGAAAAAACAGTTGTGTAAAAAGCTATAGGAGACTATAAAGAAGAAAAAAAACCCCAACAATTCACCAAGCACAGAAACAAACTAGGACATTTCATGTAAGTCTGGCTCAAAGTATAACCAACAAAGTTTTTGAACTGTTCTAAAGTACCAGATGGTCCAGAATCCACCCCCAGATCTTACAAGGCCTTGTATAAAAGTGGGCCAGGAAAAGACGAGGGAATAAAAAAACAAGCAAAACAGAACAGAATGAAGAGGACATAGAATGAAAGCAGTCCAGCTTTCAAATCTGAATGATAACCATAAGCACACTGAAATATTTCCATTTTATTCAAGCTCATAATTATTAATGCCAATTTCTAGTGCGAAAAGAACTTTTTAACTATAAACAACTTCTATAACCAAATTAAGTATGCTACTGTTGTTATATGCCATGAATCAGAACTGATTCATAACTGACCCTCTAGCGGGTTTTCAGAAGCAGAAAATTACAAAAGATTGTCCATCTTTCTTGTGTGGGGCAGCTAATGGATCTTGCATGCCTTTAGGTTTAAAGGGAAGCTTTTCCCTACCAAACCACCAGAGTTCCCTAAATTAAGCATATCCATCTTAATTCTTTCACAGAAATTTTTTAAACTATTGTTTTCAGAGCTGAATTACTGTTTTTGTGACCTCTGCCACTGAAGATCTTAAAAATACAAAAGAAAAAATTTGCTATTGAAAATCTCAAAAATATAAATAAAACTAAAGATTCCATGGAAAAACACCTATAATGTTAAGTCAAACCACACAAAATGTAACACCGCATGTGTGACTGTGCATGTGTTTTCATTATTATGTCACATTTGAAAAATGAATGTAGAGGAGAAAAAAGTAGAAAGAATTAAAATTTAAACAGCGGCAGTGAATAGCATTTCCATGTTTTTCCTTGTAATTTTTCTCCATGCTCAAAGTTTTCTTTAATAAAAGAAGGATTTTTAGATGAGGATCGGGCATATTCAGGGTGGGATGGCAGCAGACAATAAGGGAATTTTAGAAAGAAAAAGAACCCATTTAATAGTTGCATGAATTCTGCACATAAAGATGCATAACAGTAACAGTACTTCTATTTATTGAATGTCTCCTACATTTCAAACATGTCCATATATCACACAGAAGGAAATGGAAGCTGAGACGTTAAATAACTTGTCATAATCATCCAAAGACAGTACAAGAGGCAGAGTCAGAATTCAAAGCCAAGATCATCTTGCACTAAAGTTCAATGTTCTCCTAATATGACTTCTGAGTACAATTAGAACTAAAATCTTGATGCTCTGCTCAAACAACAGAAAAATGAACTATTTTACATACTATTTTTAGAGGGAACCACAAATTATTTGATGGCTATTTTTGATCTCTATTCCTTATGGCCTAACCAAAAGGTTAAAAATTCTTGCTTTCTCTCAGAGAGAAGAAAAAGTAGACAGTAAGCTCTTAAGAAAATGGAGTTATCCAGTGTGGACCTTATGCACCAAAATAAAACGTGACTTACATATAATGTTTCTATAGTTTTATAAAGGCATTGTTGCATTTATGTGCCTTCAGGTCAGAACAAAGCAACAGATGACCCTCCAGTGATAGGCAGCTAATTACACAGGAGTTGAGTGCCTATCTTTTTCCCACAGGCTACTGACAGTGCAATTCCTTATCCCTAAATGAGCCGTGGTGCTGGAGAAGAGTATTGCATATACCATGGACTACCAGGAGAACAAAAAGGTTTGTCTGAGAGAGGGAAACCGGGCTGTTCCTTGGAGACAAGGATTCTGAAGCTTCATCTGACATACTTTGGACATAATGCAAGGCAGGACCAGTCTGTGGAGAAGGACATCATGCTTGGGAGGGTAGAGGGACAGCATAAAAGAGGAAAAACCTCAATGAGATGGACTCAGTGACTAGGGTAATGGAAGATAGGTTTATCAGAGACAATAGGTTAGCAAAGGACAGAGCAGGTTTCAGGGCTGTTGTACATGAGGTCACTATGAATTACAGGTGATGAGATGGCATATAACAACAAGAAGTGATATTGCAGGTTCAGTTACAGACCACTGCAGCAAAGCAGCTTTCCCAAGAAAGTTTATTTTTTTTGGCTTTCCTTATGTGAAGCCTATACTTGAACCAAGGGGCAGTCATCAGAATAGAGGAAGGAGACAATGCATGGTTCAAAACCATGAAGGGTGTCTGCCAGGGATGAATTCTGCCTCCATACCTTTTCAACCTATATGAAGAACAAATCATCCCAGACACTGGGCTGTATGAGGAGGAAAGTGGCATCAGGATTGGAGGAAGATTCATCAACAACCTGCTTTATGCAGATGACACAACCCTGCTTGCTGAAACTGAGTAGGACCTGAAGTGTTTGCTGCAGAAAATACGGACTGAAGAGCAACATCAAGAAAACAAAGATTCTCACCACAGAGCCAATTGGCAGAATCATTATGGATGGTGAAGAGACTGAGACTGTTAAAGAGTTTTGGTTTGCTTGACTCCACAACCACCACTCTTAGTACCAGCAGCCAGGAAATCAAGAGATAAATTGCACTGGGGAAGTCAGTTGTCAGGGATCTCTCCAGAGTATTGAAGAGCAAAGATGTCAGTTTTAAAACTATGATGCTCTTGACCCAGGCCATAGTCTTCACAACTGCTTGCTATGCATGTGAGAACAGGACGGTGAATAGGGAC
>NW_006399755.1:6559778-6581551 GCF_000299155.1 Elephantulus edwardii
ATCTGACAGCTTGTATCTTAAGCTTTCTTGGCTTCTGTGATTCCAAAAACGTAGACTGCTGACATTTTTTCTTTTGACCAGTGTCTCTTAAGTTTAGTTGTGCTGTCTCCAAGGGAAGGTGACGTGTCCTGTAGAACTCCTGTGTAGATTATGTTTTCCGCCAGAATTCCCTGGGTACCTTTGAAAGACGCCTCTTAGTTGTTATCTGAGGTGACTTCCTTGTGCACCACTTTCAGGCTTCCCTTCCGCCCAGGAGCACGCTTGTCACAGTTCCCAATCATACATTGGATCCCACAGCATCCATTCAGTGCCTCTATCATTCTCACTGCAGTCTGTTTATGCAGAACTAAAATCTACTTCAGAACAAGGGAAGCCTTCTTTGTAAAACAGGAATAACAGAACACTTGATTGTGCTTATGGGAAATTTATACTTGGACCAGGAAGCAATCCTCAGAACAAAGCAAGAAAATACTACAAGGTTCAAAATCAGGGGGGAAAAAAAAAGAAAATCAGGAAAGGAGTTTGTCAGGGATGCATTCTGTCACCATAATTTTTCAATCTAACTGCAGAATAGATCATTCCGGAAGCTAGACTTTATGAAGAGGAATGTGGCATCTAATGTTATGCAGATGTCACACTCTTCCTTGCTGAAACTCTGGAGGACCTGACGTGCTTGCTGAAGAATGTCAAGGACTATTGTCTTCAATATGGATTGAAATTCAACATCAAGAAGACAAAGATTCTCACTACTGGGCCAACTGGCAGCACCATGACAGATGGAGAAGAGATTAAGGTTGTTAACAATTACAGCTTGCTCTCGGCTCCACAATCAACACTCTTGGCACCAGCAGACAGGAAATCAAGATGACATGCACTGGGAAAATCTGCTGTCAGGGACCTCTCTAGAGTACTAAAATGCAATGATGTCAGTCTGGAGACTAAGGTGTGCCTGATACAGGCAGGTCATGGTCTGCACAATTACTTGCTATGCATCAGAGAGGTGGACAATGACTAAGGATGACAGAAGAAGAATCAATGCCTTTGAGTTGTCGTGTTGGAGAAGAGTCCTGAACATACCATGGACCTCCAAGAAAACAAATAGGTCTGTCTTGTAGAGGGTGGAACCAAGTTTCTGTGTGGAGACTAGGATTTTGAAGCTCAGTCTCACATAATTTGGGTACATGGCCAGGACGGATCAGTCCTTACAGAAGGACATTATGCTTGGAAGGGTGGAGGGACAGCACAGGAGAGGAACATCCCGGAGGAGATGGATTGATACAGTGACTGGGGCAATGGGGGTAGGTGTATTGGAATCAATGAGACTGGCTCCAGACAAGGAAGGGTTTAAAGCTGTTGTACACAGGGTCATTATGAGTTGCAGGTGACTCAACAGCACACAACAACGACGAACATGTCGAACACCTAGCATACTGGCAACACACAGGAGAAATTTACTAAATGTTTCCTAAATTAACATAGGAATAATAACAATTACGGAAGCATTTTTAATGCATTTAGGTTTTATATTTTTAATATACACATACCTATATAAAACTGTACCAAACCTACAGAATACAAAATAGAACAGAGTTACAAATAATATTTGGTATCAGTGATCTACAGTTTGGACCTCTATTTGGCTGCTAACCGAAAGGTTGGTAGTTTGAACTAACAAAGTGATCTAGAGAAGAAAGATACAACAGCTTTCATAAAGATTTACAGTCTTGGGAACCCTTGGGAGTTGGGAACCCTTGGGAGTAGTTCTAATCCAGTGAGTCCAAGTCAAATTGACAGTTATTTGTTTTAGGGATATCATTTATCTATCAAGATCCTAATTATTTGCAATTACCTTTTTTGCAGGATTTTTTACTAAGCAAAAGTATATGAATGTATGGGTCATAACAAGTTATAGCTAACACAGAGAAAAATGGGAATCCCAGAACACTTAATTGTGCTTATGCGAAATCTATACCTAGACCAAGAGGCTGTTGTGCAAACAGAGCAAGAGAATACTATGTGGTTTAAAATCAAGAAAGGAGTGTGTCAAGGTTATATTCTCTCTCCATACTTACTAAATCTGTATGGTGAGCCAAGTATTCGAGATGCTAGACTTTATGAAGAATGTGGCATCAAGATCGGAGGAAGACTCATCAATAACCTGCATTATGCAGATACCTTGCTTACTGAAAGTAAGGAGGACTTGAAGCACTTGTTGCAGAAGATCAAATTATACAGTCTTCAATATGGATTGCATCTCAATGTCAAGAAACCAAAAATTCTTACCACTGGACCTATAAGCAACATCATGATAGATGGATAAAAGATTGAAACTGTCAACAGCTTCTTCTTAATCGGATCCACACTCAACATCCTTGGTATCAGCAGTCAGGAATTCAGGAAACAGATTGCACTGGGAAAGTCTGCAGTCAGGGACCTCTCCAAATTACTGAGGAGTAATGACGTCAGTTTGAGGACTAAGGTGCTTCTGATTCATGACATGGTCTTTCTGACCACTTCCTATGCATCTAAGAGCTAGAGAATGAATAAGGATGACAGAAGAATTGATGTCTCTGAGCTGTGGTGTTGAAAGAAGAGTAGTGAACATCCCATGGACTGCCAAAAAGAGCAAATAGATATGTCTTTGAGAAAGTGCAGGCAGAGTACTCCTTGGAGGCCAAGATGATAAAGCTTCACCTCACATACTTCACACATGTTACTAAGAGAGGCTATCCCTTGGACAGGGACATCATGCTTAGGAAGGCAGAGGGTCGGTGAAGGAAAGGAGAACCCTCAAACAGGTGGAATGACACAGAATGCTCCTTAGAGGCAAAGGTGATAAAGTTTTGTCTCACATATTTTGTGCATGTTTTTAGGAGAGGCTATTTCTTTGAGGGGAACATCACGCTTTGAAAGATGGAGGGTCAGCAAAGGAAAAGACAACGCTCAATCAGATAGACTAATGCAGTGACTGCAGTGCTGGCTCAAGTATGTGTGAAATGATGAGGACAGCACAAAACAGGACAGGGTTCAGATCTGTTGTTCACAGGGCTGCTATGAGTCGTATTCAACTCAATGGTACCTAACAATAACAACAAATCTTAACAAGAGGAGACTGCCCATCTTTCTCTGAGACACTGGTAGATTCAAACTGCCAGAGAGGGTGGTACCTTTGGGTTAACAGTGAAACTCCCTAAGGACTAGGCCACCATAGCTTCCTTAACACAACTGTTGTTGTTAGGTCTCACTGAGTCAGAATCAATTGTAGCAGCTGGTGGATGGAGAGACTATGAACACTGCAATATAGGCTGAAAAGCCAAAGCAAAGGGAGGAAATTAAGAGGTCAAGGAGCTGAACAGAAACTTTCAAAGGACAGCTCGGGAAGACAAAGCAAAGTATTATAATGAAATGTGTAAGGAGCTGGAGTCAGAAAGTCAAAAGGAGGGATGAACTCACTAAGCATTTCTTAAGCTGAAGGAACTGAAGAACAAGTTTAAGCCTCAAGTTGTAATGCTTAAGGATGCTGAGGACAGGATGCTGAATGACCCAGGAAGCATCAAAATAAGATAGGAGTATAGAGGCACTATACTAAAACGAATTGGCTGATACAGAAAAACTTCATGAAAGAACATATGATCAAGAGCCTTTAGTGATGAAGGAAGAACAACAAGCTGCTCTGAAGAAAATGGCAAAAAGCAAAGTCCCAGGAATTGATGGAATGGAATTATCAACTGACATATTTCAGCAAACAGATGCTACCCGGGACACATTTATCAGGTTATGCCAAGAAATCTGGAGGACAACTACCTGGTCAACTGACTGGAAGAATCTAAATCTGTATTTATTCCCGTTCCAAAGAAAGGGGACCTGACAGAGTACAGAAATTATCACACAGCATCACTAATATTACACACAAGCAAGATCCTGCTGAAGATTATCCAAAGACAACTAGAATAGTACATCAGCAGAGAACTGCCAGATGTGCAGGCTAGGTTTAGAAAAGGCTGTAGTAGTTGGGACATCATAGCCAACATTAGATGATCTTGGGCCAAAGCTGAGAATACCAGAGGAATCTGTGTTTCCTTGACTATGCAAAGGCATTTGACTATGTGGATCACAACAAATTACAGATAACGCTGAGGAGAAAGGAAATCCAAGAACACTTAATTGTGCTCATGCAAAAACTATACTTGGACTAGGAAGCAGTAGTCAGAACAGAGCAGGAAAACATTACAGGGCTCAGGATCAGGAAAAGTTTGCATCAAGGATGCTTCCTATCTCTATACCTTTTCAATCTATATGCAGAACAGATCATTTGGAAGGCTAGACTTTGAGGAGGAATGTGGCATTAGGATTGGAAGAAGATTCATCAACAATCTATGTTATGCAGATGACACAACCTTTCTTGCTGAAACTGAGGAGGACCTTAAGTATTTTCTACAGAAAGTCAAGGATGGTAGTCTTCAATATGGACTGAAGCGCAATATCAAGAAGACAAAGATTCTCACCACTGGACCAACTGGCAACTTCATGATAGACAGAAAAGAGATTGAGATTGTTAACAATTTCAGATTGTTTGGTTCCAAACTAAACACTTTTGGCACAAGCAGTCAGGAAATCAAAAGATGAATTGCATTGGTAAAGTCAGCTGTCAAGGACCTCTGTAGAATCCTAAAGAGCAATGATATCAGTCTGGAGACTAAGATGTGCCCAATAAAGGCCATGGTCTTACAATTACTTAATATGCATCAGAGAGTTGGACAATAACTAAGGACAATAAAAGAATTGATGCCTTTCAATTGTGGTGTTGGAGAAGAGTGTTGAATACATTATGGACTGCCAGGAGAAGAAACAGGTCTTCCTGGTGACAGTGAAATCAAGTTGCTTTCTAAAGTCAAAGATTTTGACTCCATCTCACATACTCTGGGTATGTGGCCAGGAGGGACCAGTCCTTTCATGCTTGAAGGGTTAATAGAGGGATAAGGAACTCTGGTGCCCAAGTGGCAAGAAACTGTGCTGCAATGCCAAAGGCAGGCACACCGTTCGAATCCACTAGATGCTCCGCTGTAGATGGTGGGGCAATCTTCTCCAGTGCCAGTCGGATCAGATTCTACGGTACACAACAACAAAAAATAAAAAAGAAGAAAAAGAAAGAAAGGGTGGAGAGATAATGCAGGAGAGGAAGACCCAGGATGAGATAGAATGACTCAGCAACAGTTGAAGTGGGATTGGGTCTGCTGGAGTCAATGACATTGGCTCGGGATAGGGCAGAGTTCAGAACTGCTGTATATACAGACACAATGAGTCTCAGGAGACGCAAAAGCACGTAACAACATGGGATGGCAGTCCAAGTCCTTACTGCTAAGTCATCAGATCACAAACACACACACACACACCCACCCACACACCCACACCCATAAGTGAACTGTTCTGCTAGCTGAAAGGCCACACCACTCTGGCAATTTGAATCCAAATACCAAATGCTTTGTGTAAGAAAAATGGGACATTTTCCTGTGTGTTCACAGCCTACACAAACTCACTGGAGGGTATGCTATGGATCTGACTCGACAGTGGTGACTCTACTTTTAAAAAAACAAACAAAAAAACCTCTCACTGCTATCAAGTCAAAACTAACTCAAAGCTGACACTCCATAAGTTTTAAGGAGACTTGGCTCCATGGTCAACACTCTTGGCACCAGCAGCCAGGAAATTAAAAGGCGTATTGCCATGGGAAAGTCTGCTGTTAGGGACCTCGCCAAAGGACTGAAAAGCAATGGTGTCTCTCTGTAGACTAAAGTGCTATCACTTGTTATGCATCAGGGAGTTGGATAGTGACTAAGGAGGAAGAAGGAGAACTGATGCCTTTGAGCTGTGGTGCTGGAGAAGAGTATTGAGGGTACCATGGACTGCTAGGAAAACAAACAGATTTGTCCTGGAAAGGGTTAAGCCGGGCGGCTCCTTGGAGGCAAGGATTCTGAGGCTCCGTCTAACATACTTTGGACATGTTGTAAGGAGGGACCGGTCCTTGGAGAGGGATATCATGCTTGGGAGGGTGGAGGGACAGTGCAGGAGGGGAAGGCCCTCTATGAGGTGGATTGATTCAGTGACTAGGGTAATCGGGATGGGAGTGTCGGAGACAGTGCGACTGGCATAGGACAGAGCAGAGTTTAGGGCTGTTGTACATAGAGTCGCTATGAGTTGCAAGCCACTCGACGACACATAACAACAACATAAATCACACAGGAAGAGACTGCCCATCTTTCTCCCAGTTGAACCAGCTGACAGAAACGACATTTGAATTCTTTATATGGGGCAATTCTGTCATCCTGTAAACATTTGGCAAAGTTAGGATTTATTTTGATTGCCATTAACTATGGAAAGGGCTACTGCATCTTGTGGACAAGATTGCTGCTAAACACCACAATGCATAGGACAGCTCCAACAATAAAGAACTGTCTGTTCCCAAGAGTGCCAATGTTTAACAATACTAATACAAGTAACTCTGGTGATGTAATCATAAGGAACTGCACTGCTAATCCAAAGGAAGACAGTTCGAATCTACCAGTAGCTCCGCGGAAGAAAGATATCTTCTAGGAATTCATAGTCTCTAAGAAAATAATGGAGAGTTAGTATGAGGTGATTCTGCCATGATGGCACATAACAATATGTTGTTGTTGTTGCTGTGGTTATGTGCCATCAAGTTGCTTGCAACTCATAGCGATCCTTTGTACAACAGACCTGAAACCTGCTCTATCCTGTGCCAAACTTACCGTCTCTGGTACACCTACTCCCATTAACCCAGTCCAATCCATCTCACTGAGGGTCTTCCTCTCTTGCGCTATTCTTCCACCCTCCCAAGCATGATGTCCCTCTCCAAGGACTGGGCCTGCCTTGCAACATGTCCAAAGTATGTCAGAGGAAGCCTCAGAATCCTTGCCTCCAAGGAGCAGCCTGGTTTCACCCTCTCTCAGATGAACCTGTCTGTTCTGGTAGCAGTCTATGGTAGTCAGTATGCTTCTCCAGCACCATAGCTCAAAGGCATCAATTCTCCTTCTATCATCCCTAGTCAATATTGTAACACATTCTTCAATAAATTCTGTTCTTGTCCAGTGTCCTGGGTCAAATCTGTATTATTATTGAAGATTTACAAGGAATAAGTAGTTGGATTATCTCAGATACGAAATAATTCTGGTACTATTACATTCCCATTACAAAATCTCCAGCCTTAAGTGGGAGAAAGTAAGGTTTCTTTTTCCTTGTCTAACTTTATTCTATTTTTAAAAAACTTTAGAGATCCCAACTTTTACTTTGTTCATTATACTTTCAACTCATTTAAAAGTATTATTTTAAAAAAACAAGTTTTAAAAAGAAAAACTATGCCCTTTAGTCATCCTTTGACCCTGGAACAAAACTCACCCACTATGTATGGCTCAGTTTTCACCAAAGCAACAGGTAGGGAACACTGACCAATGTTATCAGGGAAGTGCTCACTCCTCAGAATAACAAACAATATAGGGCCAGTAGAAACACTTACTAAAGATTATCAAAAACTACATTCAATGAGTCAGATTTCAACATCAAAGAAAAAAAAATCCACACCATTGGGCCTATAGGCAACATTATGATATTGTTGTTTGCCGCTAAGTAGGAACGGATTCTTAGCTGGCCCACTAGCTATTATAGGCTGTAAATGAAGATGGAGGAGCATGCCTATCTTTCTCTCACAGGGTAGGTAGTGGGATTTGAACCACCTAACTTTGGGTTAGCAGCACTCCCTAACATCATGAAAGATGGAGAAAAGATTGAAGTTATCAATTCAATTATTCCATTTTATGTAGATCCACAATTAACACCCACGGTAACAGCAATCAAGAAAAAGAAAACATGTTGCATTGGGGAAATTTGCTATCCAGGACCTCTCTTCCCAAACTGCTGAAGAGCAAAGACATTAGTTTAAAGACTAAGATATACCTGATAGAAGCCAAGGCATTTTCACTTTCTTCCTATGCATCTGAAAGTTGGACAAGGAATAAGAAAACCATAAAAGAATTGATCTAAATTTGAACTGAGCCTTTGAATTATGGTGCTGGTGAAGAGTACTGAATATATCACGGACTGCTAAAAGAACAAATCTGTCTTTGAGGAAGTCCAACCACTCCTTACCAGCAAGGAGAATGAAACTACATCTCGTATACTCTGGCATTTTCTCAGGTGGGATCAGTCTTTGGAAAAAGAAATCATGCTAGGAAAGGTCAGAAAGAGGACAACCTTCAAGGAGATGGTACTAACTGTAACAATGAGCTCAAGCACAGGAAAGATCATGGTGATGGTGTAGGACAGAGTAAGGTTCTGATCTATTTATTGTGGACAGGGTTGCTATGAGTCAACAGCACCTAAGGATAGAAGGAGATGAGAATTACAGAGATAAAGTGAGAAAAGTATGATTACATTGTAATTTAACTGTTAGGAAAGAAAATGTATGTGAATGAGTGAATGAAAGCCCAATAGGCTTTATACATTTCCACAAAATATCACAATAAAGAACCTCACTTTTAATCTTTTGACTGTATTTCCAAGTCACCTGAAAGTATTATTTTATCACAAAGATAAATTTCTTCTACCAACAGCAAGGTTTACTTTTGTATAGAACACTCAAAAGTTCATGTGATAGAAAAGCACAGCGCATAAAACAGGGTATAAGACCAGCTTTTAACAAATTCTAAAACTACAAAAACAGCAAGAGAAAATTTCTATTTACTGAAAGTGACATATATGTCACATTAGTCCATATATCCTAACTACAGTGTGTCTAACAGATAAGGATAATTTCTTTCCATCATACAAACAAGTTACTAGGGATATCAGTTTAAGTAACTTGGACAAGATCACAAAGGTAGAATCAATGTTGTAGGTCTATTATTCTGCCTCTAGCACTACTTGGAAAAACAGATGGTCACTAACAGAAGAACATGACCCTCAAAGAGATGGACTGACACAGTGACTGCATCAATGGGCTTAAAACACAGTGGAGATTGTGAGGACAGCAGATGATAAGGCAAGGCTTTGATCTGTTGTAGCCAAGGGCACAGAGTTGCAGCTGATTGACAACACCTAACAAGAATCCTGAAGCTTGAAAATCCAAATTTGTCATAACCTCTAAGGGAAAAAAATTAATAAATTTAAATAAACAAAGCTTAACCAGTCCCACATAATACTTTAAATATGCCATAAACAAACATTTTAATGAATAAAGTAAAGGCACAGTTCCTAACTATACAGTACTTATAATAAGAATGATAAAAACACACATCTCCCCCCCAACAAACAAGTCAGGTGAAAGTCCTAAACAAGTTTATGAAAAAGGAGAACAAACAGATTATACAAAAAGAAAAATTTATATTCTTCCCTATACTTTGGACATGTTGTGAGGAGAGACCGGTCCTTAGAGAGGGACATCATGCTTGGGAGGGTAGAGGGACGGTGCAGGAGAGGAAGGCCCTCTATGAGGTAGATTGATTCAGTGTCTGGGATAATTGGGATGGGAGTGTCGGAGACAGTGCGATTGGCACAGGACAGAGCAGAGTTTAGGGCTGTTGTACAAAGGGTTGCTATGAGTCGCAGGCGACTCGACGGCACATAACAACAACAACAACCCATAATTACGGAAATGAATTAAAATGTTGTTGTTATTAGGTGTACACATGTGTACCCATCATTCCTCTAATGTGCCTTTTAATTTCCACTTCATCATTAAAACAACTCTAATCTCCTTGCTCCTGAAGCTTTCCCAGAGTTTATTTCCACAACTACACACAGTTTGGAATAGGTTCTTCAACTCTATGCTTACACTGTGATTTTTGCTCTGGTAGCATTAGTCCTTCTGTACAGAAGCAAGTCTGTTTGTAGTTATTTTTCCATTGACTAGGCCTTATTTTTTTATATTTCCAGTACCTACACAGTACTTGGTAAGTAAGTAATTGGTGGTGTTAGGTGACGTCTGGTCGAGTACAACTCATAGCATCCCTATGAGCAGCCAACCCAACCCTGCCCTATCCTGTGCCATCTTCATTATATCTGACAGACTAGAACCCAATGCTGAAGTCACCATGTTAATCTAGTTTATTGAACATCCTCCTCTCCTTCAGTGACCCTCCACCTTTCCAAGCACAATGTCTCTTTCCAAGGAATAGCCTCACTTAGCTCCATTTTCAATGTATGAAAGATGAAGCTTCCCTACCTTTGTCTCCAAAAAAGTACACATTAAAATATCTTTCTTATATATCAGATAGGGAGTTCTGATGGTTTATTGGGTAAGGATCCGAGCTGTCACCCAAAAGATGCATAGTTCAAATCCACCAGATGCTCTGCAGGAGAAAGATGACCAGTGTCCTCCCATGCAATTTACTCCCTCTGAAAACCTACTGAGTCGACTATAAGTCGGTTCTGACTCAACAGCAAATAGCAATAATGATATGCATCAGATAAAAAACAAAAAGTTTTAGAATACCTCAAAAACAGATAATGATACAGAGTTTTGAAAAGGATGTCAAACGTTGTTGGTACAATCTTTCTCGAAGCAAATTAGCAGCTCCCTCTCACACTAGGCATGTTATGAGGGGTCAGTCCTTGGAAAAGGGCATCATGCTTAGAAAGGTAGAGAATGAGTGAAATAGAGGAAGACCCTCAATGAGATGAACTGAGACAGTGACTGAAACAATGGGCTCAAGTATATTAGAGACTGTGAGAATGGCAAAGCATAGGACAGGCTCACATCTGTTGTTTAACAGGGGCTGCCATCAGTCACACTTGATTCAATGGTGTATAAGAATATCCAAATTCAAAATATTCTTTGGCCCTGCAATTAGATGCACTAGTAAATCATCTATATACTTACTTAAATATGAAGACAGAAGTATCATTGGAATTTTTTGGATGATAATAATAAAAGAATCAGAGGGAAAGTAATGTCCATCAGTATGTGTTTAATTAAGTAAATAAATTATAGTGTATCCTTTTGAGTGAATATGCCCAAATTTTAAAAATAGTAAGACGGTTACATGCCGGTATGTAACAATCTCCAAAATCAATTTAGCACCAAGTAAATAAGAAGCTGTGAAAAAATACATTGTTGTGTTGTTGTTATGTGCTGTCGAGTCGCTTGTGACTCATAGGGACCCTATGTACAACAGCCCTAAACTCCGCTCTGTCCTGTGCCAATCGCACTGTCTCTGACACTCCCATCCCAATTATCCCAGTCACTACACATATATGATTCTATAAATATATATTTTATATTTATACAAAACATCATACCACCACCCGTGGCTATCAACGGTCATGCTAAGTGTGTGTATTAGAATAGAACTGGTCCCTCTACATACACACACATATTTGCATATACACAGTTATTACTGGAAATACATACAATAAACAGGCAAAAATGGCTGCATGGCTGTCTACGGGAAAGAACTGCAAACTACAGCAGAAAAATTTGTCCTTTATTTTTTTTAAAAAGGGTCTATGCTGGCTCTTTAATTTACCAACTATAAAATTTAAGTCACAAATTCTGTATCTTCTAACATGAAATGATTATTTAAAATATTAGCTAACTCCCTTGCTGGAATGTAAATTCCATTGGGGCGAGAACTGTTAACAGTTTTGTTTACCAATGTGTCTGCCTAGATAATCCCTATCACATATTGAATAATCAAAAAATAGCTGTTAAATGAATTTTAAATTAAGAAAACAGTGGCCTAAGGAATCAACCTAATGCTGTAAAATTGGCAGAGCTCGGACTAAAAGTAAAGATTCACTACTCTTGTGTTCCATCATCTCTAGAAACTAAGACATGATAATTTAGTTTGGTTATTTAGGGGTTGGAGAACTAGAGAAGTATTTTGCCAGGCAAAATAAGTGGAAAAAGGCATAAATTTAAAAATCTGTCATATTTTTCCCAAACTGTCAGTTTGTTTCATTGATAAGGGCAAAGAATTATAAAAATACAATTCCTGCACATTGCCTACACATAACAGGTACTTAAGAAATATTTGTTGAATGAAAAAACTTGTTTCCACATCATTTATTATCTTGTGACCAGGGAAACTGACTTAAATGTCTGTTAATCTTCCTGTTACACAGTCCTTTAGTATTTTCAGTCTCTCATACAATTATGTAAGACTTGACAGAAAACAAACATTCACTAATCAATTCCCTGCAGATAAGAAAGGAGATAAAGAGATGAACTAAAAGATGTTCCTGGCTGGAGGATCTCTCACACAATATGCCTATGTGTAAGTACTGGGCAGAGGGCAATACAGGCACATCAATAATGAATATGAAATCAAGTTGTACTGTTATTGAAATTTATTTGTGTCTCAAATAAATGAAACAAATTTTTTACAATCACAAATTAAATTTTAAAATTAATAAATTTATAAAGTTTATTGTTAATAGGAAGTACATTAGAATGGATCAATAGGGAATATTTTTTTGTTCCACACCTTTAGAATATACCTTTTCTTTTACTGTTGCATGCCACTGAGTCAATCAGGACTCTGATCCTAGACTACGTAAACTAATCAAACAGTTTTCAAACTGTAACCTTTACTCTGGTGGTATAATGGCAAGAAGCTGAGCTGCAGTCCTGGAGGCACACAGTTCGAGGCTCCATGGGAGAATAGGCCATCTATTACCGTGCAATGAATTGCCTCTGAAAACCTGCCAGAGAGTCAGCTATGAGTAGGTTCCAACTCTACTGTACACAACAATCACAACAACAATCTTTACAAGTGCAGATAACTTTTTCTCCTTTGGAACAGCTGATTGGTTTGAAATGCCCACCTTTCAGTTAGTAGGCATTAATTAGATCACTGCACATTATTGTCTTTTTTTCTTCTTGTGTGGCATCGAGTCGGATCTGACTAGCACAGGAGATTGCTCCTCTTTCTCCAGTGGAGCATCTAGTGGATTCGAACTGTGTATCTTCAGGATTGCAGCGTAGCTTGGCCACCAGAGCTCTCTACAGTTTTGTCTTTTAATTGTCTTAAAAGTAAAATATTATCTACAACCAGGAGAGGAAAATATAGATGAATGGGACCCTCAGAATCAAATCCCTATGCACATCCAAAAACTTCTCCAACAGGAAAGAAAAGGAAGCCACATACTGGAAAAAATACTTGGTAATGACATGTCAGATGAGTTATATCTAGAATTTGTAAAATACTTGAGCACCACAATAAGATAAAGGAAAACAACTCAAGTGAAAAATGGGCACAGGATATGAACAGACACTTCACCAAAGATGACATTCAGATGGCAAACAAACACATAAAGAAATGTTCAAAATCCCTAGCTCTAAGAGAGATGCAAATCAAAACAAGTATAAGATATCATCTCACCCCAGTCAGAATAGCAAAATTTAACAGAACAGCAAGCAACAAATGCTGGTAAGGTTGTGGAGAAACTAGAACCCTATTCACTGATGGTGGGAGTGTAAAATGGTGCAACCACTATGGAAAGTTGTATGGCGCTTTCTCAAAAAGTTGCAAATAGAAACACCATTTGACCCAGCAATTCCACTACTGGGAATATACCCCAAAGAAACCATAACTGCCACCCAAGCAGATATATGTACACCCATGTCTATCACAGCTTTGTTCACAATAGCAAAGAGTTGGAAACAACCTAAGTGCCCATCAGCAAATGAATGGATAGAGAGGCTGTGGTATATTCACACGCGAATACCATGCTGCATTGAAAAACAGGAACTCATGAAGTATCTTACAAAATGTCCCTTGAGGACATTATGCTGAGTGAAATATCTCAGTCACAGAAGGACAAATACTGCATAGTGCCACTGTTGTAAAACAGGACTGACAAAGAGCTTGGGGGGAGAGTGAGAAAGATGGGATAAATTATGTATACTGCACTGAAACAGATGAGGGTTAGAATTGTTTAAAAGGGATATGTGATTAGGTATTATTGTCCTGACAGAAGTCCAGAACGAAGGCTGCATAATGTAGTGGACTTGGGGGGAGGGACTGTATAACAATTTTTCTTTTACTTCTCAAAGAGAAGAGTGAACTGGGGGAGAGGTTGGGCAGGGAGAAAAGTGAAACAATGAATGAATGGAAATCTAAAGTCTCTGTAAACATTCATGAAAATTAATAAAAATAAAAATTTAAAAAAGTAAAATATTCTAAATTGACTTACTTGAATCACCAATATAAATGAATCATCAAAGCATATCTCTTCATCAGGAGACACTAAGACAGTATTTACTCCTGACTCTGTATTTATTGAGTGTACATTATAAATAATAACCACAAGAATATATTTCAATTACTTATGGGACTAAAAACTGACATGACGACAATCTCTAAGGGATAAATGATAAAAAATAGAAACTAAATGCACAGTGTAACTCTGAAAATAACATAACGCCTCAAGTAGAAGCAATTCTAGAAAAGTCTTCAAATGAACTAAACTATCAGAGCGGAAAACTCATGCCAGAACTGGCCAGCAGACCCAGAGTAACAGCCTGCCAACAGGGATCTTGTTTAATTCAAGTCATTAACTAGACTCACAGAAAGTTAACACCCAGAAATCAACATTGCCATTTAAATTTAAGTTTCCAGAGGGCTCTTCCAAAGAAATTCACAACCAAGAGTCCAGGTAATAAAGAACTCTTCTCTCTTACCTGCTTGTCAAAACAGAGCACTACCAATTCAAGTGGGAAATAAACAGGTTTTACTTAAGAGACTGAGTAACTCTTATAAACAGAAGTTGGTTATTTCACTTGAGGCACATCTCACTTGTGGGAAAAAGACTTTTTCAAAATTCTGTTTTAGAAAGAAACACATAATTTCTTTTTTTTTTTTTTTCATTTTCCACCATTTACTCTTGTTATCAAAAACAGTTCAACTCTTCTTGCAAAACAAAAACAAAATAGTACATACTGGACACATACATCACATTTTTCTTCCTAAGAAACACAAAATTTCTTGATCCTAGCCCAGAAGAGTAAAAAAAATTATCTGTGTTAAAACCTAATAAATTAAACTGAATTCACAGCTGTCAAGTAGGAACAGACTCAAAGCTGAACCTTCAGTGGGTTTTCTGAAGCTAAATCACATGGGATATTGTCCATTTTTCTTCAATGGAGTTGCTGGTAGATTTCAACCACTAGAAAGGTCCCTATGGACTACACCACCAGAACGCCCTTAAAGTCTTATAGGCACTGTTACATAGAGGCCAAAGGTGGGCGAAGATTCCACTGTGCATGCAGGAAGACTAGGACAGGCCCAGATCTGGACGCACGTGGTCACCAAGCCTGCAGAAAAGAGGCTAAAGAGATGAAAATGGGGTGAGTTTGAAGCAGCGAAGTTTCGGGGTACTAGCCAGCGCCTGGCACCTCATCATCTTGGGAAAGTTTATAATTGGCTTTGTTTGCAGAGAGGACGGAACCTGGCTGATACTATGTTTACTGTGAAGCCAGAGGACTGGACTCTAAAAGAAGCAAAAACGGCAAGAGGTGGGATCTTGAGAACAAGTTTTGGTGACGATCTCCCAGGAAAAGTGATCTTTTGGGGTTGTTCCACGCACTAAGGTCTTTCCCTATTAACTGGCTGGAGCAACGGTTAAGTGAGAGCCCACCGGGTAGGAGAGGAAGTAGGAAAAGACTGAAAAAGGGGAGGGGGGCGGTGTCCCTGACCTAGAAAGAAGGCGGCAGAGGAAGAAGCTGACTTCAGGAAAGCATTAGCAAGGTGAGTAGCCCTTCAGGAGGAAGAGGTTTATTGGCAAGTCGGGCTGCCTGAGCACACTGCTGCGGAGAGGAGGGCTTTCGCTGAACCTAGGTGGGAAAAGGTCGATTTCGAGGGGGCAGACGGGTTTCCCGGGGCCGCAGGGCGTCGGGCTGGGCTGGGGACGGTAACCTGGGGAGGCGCGCCGCCCCGCCGAGCTTCCTGCGGGACAAGGGCTGAGCCCGCGCGGGGGGCTGATCCGGAGCTCACGGCGAGCTCACCTGAAGGTGCGTCTGGCCCTGAAAGACGAAAACTTCCTGTGTGACTGAGCTGACTGGGTGCGAAGGGCTGAGCAGAGGCAGCGGGACAGTCCACTCGGCGGAGGCCGGGGGGCACGGGGCGGGGCCTGGGGTGCCGCCGGCCCGGGGCGGGTCCCGGCTCCCACACTGGAGCTGCCGGCCCGGGATGGAGGGCGCCCTCCCCCAGTCACTCACAAGCTCACACACGCCGGCCACTGGCCCGCAAGCAGGGGAAAAGCTAAGGTCGCCGAGCCTTAGGACGGCGAAGGGAGGGCCCAGGCCAGGAGCCGCGCACCGACGGCGCACTGGCCGGCCAAGCTCGGCGGATGGGCGGGCGGCGTTACCTGTGTCAGAGAGAGCTGGGCCACCGCAGCCATGGTGTTTCCATCATGCACAGGAGGGGAAGGAAGGACGGGCCGACGGGGGCTCGGGGCGGAGAGAAGGCGGAGGGAGCGGCCGGAGGCGAGGCCCGGGCGGGCGTCTCCCCCAACTTCGACAACTTCCCTCCTCACGCCCGCCCCGCCCCGCCTGGCCACGCCCGCCCGGCGCTAGCAGCGGCAGCACCCAAACGTCGGCACCGGAATTTACGCTTCCGGATCGGAGCTCAAGCTTGGGGCCCCCCTGGGAAAACCCGGTACGGATAAGAAGTGAGGAGGACAGGGCTGGGAAAACTGAAACACCATCAGACTGATTGCCCTATGAACTTTGTGAACTTGAGAAATTACCTACATACTCTAAGTTTCTGTTTCTGAAAAAAATAGGGGAATTCCTACAACCCAGGTTGCTTGTGAGGAATAAATAACGAGAGGAGGGTAAATAGAGCACTTTTTTTTTTTTTTAGTTCCAGATACTTGCTTTATTTTTCAATAGTATAAGTGAAGGAACTGAGACACAAGTTGTGTAGATGAAGAACTACCAGAAATTTAAATATTAGCCTAAAGTCATATGGGGAACTCTGGTGGCTCTAGAGAGCTGTGCTGCATATTCTTTAGGCCAGGGCCCACCTCAGCCATCCTGCCTGCGCTTTCTGGTCTCTTTGGCCTGGATTAATGTAGTCATACATGTAGTTACCCACTGTCAAGGCCTTAGCTCTGGTAGTGTAGTCAGAGGTGCCCCGCTCACCTCAAGGAGTCCACCAACTGCTCAAAGGGGAAAAGAAGGGCAGGCTCCTTTCGTGTGAGGCTCCTGCAGGAGAGTCAGCTGTAAGTTGGTTCCCACTCCAGGACAATGAGCTGTGTTGTTCTGTATTTCTGAATCTCAGACCTTATATTATTGTTGTTGTTGTGTGTTATCAAGTTGGAACCAACATGTAGCTCACCTTCCAGCTGTTTTTCAGAGGCAGTAAATCACATGGGAGATTGCCCATCCTTCTCCAGCTGAGCTTCATCTAAATGGCAAGCTTAAACCACATGCCTTTGGGATTGCAGCACAGCTTCTTACCACTGGGCCAGCAGAGCTCCCTTAGCATGTAGCTTGTGCTTAGTAGATGTTTGCAGAACTTAGTTACTGCCAGTATTAAACATACTACTTACTCATGCTGCCACCCTCAATTGAAATAACCAATCGCCTTACCGGAAATCTTTATGTTCAAAATCTGAGTTTATATGTCACCTACTTTTACCTCAACTTTCAGTTTCTTAAATGTGATCCACATAAGATATTACCTTGCTTTTTAAGGATCACTTGAGAGATTGTTTGCGCTCCGCCCCACTGTAACATTGTCTTTTGAGTTCCCCAAGTCATTCAAGATTTTGCCCATAGCATAGTTCAGCACTGCAACTCAAGGCTTGAATTTTTTTTTCCCGTTCTCTCAGCTTGAAAAAGGCAAAGAAAATTTTTACCTTTTTATTCTCTGACTCTAACTCTGCACATTCTGTTAAAATACTTTGTCTTCTTTGCCCTTTTGAAATCTTCTTTTCATCTCTTTTACTTCTGTACGTCTTCCCTTGGTTTGGGCTTCTTGATAATTTAGAGAAATTTTTAGAGTCTCTCCTGACATCCGTTTTGGTCTTTTCTTTCTCTTCTTTGTACTGATTTTTTGCTCTCTTCATGGATGATACCGTTTATGTCGTCCCACAACTCATTTGGTCTTTGACAATTAGTGTTCAATGCCTCAAATCTGTTCTTAAAATTATTTTTCAATTCAGTTGGGATAGACTGGAGGTCATGATTTGTTTCTTGTGGGCTTATTTTCATCATCTTCAGCTTTATCTTGAACTTGCACATGAGTAATTGATGGTCTGTTCCCAGCTTCTGGCCTGGTTTTGACTATTGATACTGAGCTTCTGACCACAGATGTAGTTGGTCAGATTACTGTGCAATTCATCAGGTGAAAGTCCATGTAAAAGTCACCTTTTGTCCTATTTGTGATGAATAAATCATTGAGTGTACAAAGTTTAATAATTCGTCTTCCAGCCTCATTTCTGTGACCAAGTCCATATTTTCCAACTACCATTTCTTATTCATTGTTTTCAACTTTTGCATTCCAGTCATCACTCATTATTAGTGCATCCTGATTGCATGTGTGGTCAGTTTCAGACTTCAAAAGTTGGTGGTGGTGGTTGTTCGTGCCATCCAGTCAAATATGACTTATAGAAACCCTATGAACAACAGATCTGAACCTTGTCCTAGTCACTGAGTTAATCTACCTGGTTGAGGCTCTTCTCCTTGCTGTCCCTCCATCTTTCCAAGCATGATATCTTTCTCCAAGAATAACCTCTCCTAGCAACATGCCCAAAGTATATAAGACAGAGCTTTGCCATCTTTGCCTCCAAGGAGCACTCTGGCTTCTCCTTCTCCGAGACATATCTGTTTGTTCATTTGGCAGTCCATGGGATATACAGTGCTCTTCTCCAACACCTCAGTTCAAAGGCATTGATTCTTCTTCTGCCATCCTTATTCACTATCCAGTTCTCAGATGCAAAGCAACTGATTCAAAAGACCATAGTCTGAATCAGTCACACCTTCGTCCTCAAACTAACATCATTGATCCACAAGAATTTGGAGAAGTCCCTGACTGCAGACTTTCTCAGTACAATATATAACCTGATCTCCTGAATGCTGGTTTTGTTTATAATCTAAGTAGGATGATGTTGTTGACAGTTCAGGTTTTTTCCTCCATTTGTCCTGATGACGCCTATTGGTCCTATAGTGAGAATTTTTGATTTCTTGATGTTGAGATGCAATCCATATTGAAGGCTGCAGTGTTTGATCTTCTGCAGAAAGTGTTTCAAGTTCTACTCACTTTCAGCAGGCAAAGTTGTTTCATCTGCATAGAGTCCAGCTTCTCAAATAATTTACTCAACATACAGATTGAATGTTGCATGTACCATTGCGTCAAACTGACCCACATTTGACCTTCCATTGAGTTTTCAGAGGCAGTGAATCACACAGGAGGAGACTGCCCATTTTTCTCGCACAGAGCAGCTGGTAGATTTGAACTGCATTCCTTTGGGATTGCAGTACAGTATACAACCTTGACTCATATCTTTCTTAATTTTAAACCATTTAGTGTCCACTTGCTCTGTTTACACAACAGCTTTTTGGGGTTTTTGGGTTTTTTTAACACTTTTAAAAATTTTTCTTAATTATTTTGTGTGTGTGTGTGTGTGTATGTGTGTGTGTGTACCATCAGATCTGACTAGTACAAGAGAAGATTGTCCCTCCTTCCTCAGCACAGCATCTGGTGGATTCACAGCATCTGGTGGATTCGAACCACGCACCTCTGGGATTTCAGTGCAGCTTCTTGCACCAGAGGTTGCCTAGGTCGAGGTTGAGCATGAGCGGGGGTTTTCATTCTTCTCAATGTTAGCCATAATTTTGTTATTATCCACACAGTCAAATGTCTTGCATAGTCAGTAAAACACAAGTAGACATTATTCTTGTATTCTCTGCTCTCAGCCAGGACCCATCTGACATCAGCAATGCTATCCCTGGTGCCACAACCTCTTCTGAATCTAGCTTGAACTTCTGGCAGTTCCTGTATAGGTACTGTTCTAGACATCTTTGTACTATTGATCTTCAGTAGTATTTTGCTTGCATATGATAGTAATGATATTTCTTAATAATTTGCACATTATATAGGATCACTTTTCTTAGGAATGGTAACAAATATGGATTTCTTCCAGTCAGTTGATGAGGCAGCTGTCCTCCAAATTTCATGGCATAAACTGGTGAGAACATCCAGGGCTTTATCTGTCATTTGAAACATGTCAATCAATTCCTAGGGCCTTATTTTTTGCCAAGGCCTTCACTGAATCTTGAACATCTTCCTTCCTTACCATTGGTTCTTGATCCTATGGTATTTCCTGAAATATTTCCATGTCAGACAGTTCTTTTTGATACAGTGCTTCTGTGTGTTCCCTCATCTTCTTTTGAAGATGAATCAAAAGTTGGTAGAATTTCTCTATTTCTTTCTCTTTGTTTTTAACTATTGTGTATATATTTGAATAATAGTGGTATTAACTGGTCTTCCTTGTATGCATGTAGATAGTATCCTGTAGCCCACAGAATTATTCCTAAAGAGTTGTTATTTGCCATCAAACAGAAACAATCCATGGCTGACCCTCCAGCAGGATTTCAGATGCAGTAAATTGCATAGTAGGAAACTGTATAACTTTCTCTTGTAGAGCATCTGGTTACTTGAAATGGTCTTTTTAATGATGAATGCAGCACCATTCTTCCTTACTTTTTAATTCCCAGAAGAATAAATCATCTGACTGAATGAAAGTTGCCAATGGCAGTCCATCTCAGCTCATTAATGCCTAGAATGTCAATCTTTATGCATTCCATTTAATTTTTTACAATGTCCTATTTTCCTATGTTCATATTTCATAAGTTCTATGTTCCAGATATTAGTGGATGTTTGTAGCTGTTGTTCCTCATTTTGAGAGTCTTGCAATTTGAGGGCTCTGCCTCCAATGCTATTCTTAACTGTATAACTGTGCTGTATTGTTCATAGTATTTACTAAGGCCTATTGTTTGAGAAGTGGCTGACCAATTCTTCTTCCCCGTCTGTTTTAATTTGGAAGCTCTGCTTTAGCACAGCATCTGACAGACAAGTGCTGTACCTATAAGAGCTAATATACACATTTTGAAGCTATTAAGAAGAGCAGTATGCACTATGATAAACTAGACAAATAGACAAATGACTACCCTTAAGAGGACACTAAGGAACAAACAAACATACAGATATAATATGACACAGGCAGCAGGGGCTTGCTCAGATGATGGTTCAAGGTCTAAAAGGCCCAGAGATTAGGCTGGCAGGCAGGTGTTGGTCTCCCTGGATGAGGAGGCTGAAGTGCCAGGTAAGGCCAAGTTGAGCCTAACACCAAGCAGGACTCAGTATCCCCAGCCAAGACTGCACTGGCATCAGATAAGGTCTGGAATATGTTATATTGTTCTTATGTGCCATCAAGTCATCTGCAACCCTATATATATCAGCTCTGAAGCCCACACTGTCCTGAGCCAGTCTCACTGACTCCGACATACAACCTCCATTGCCCCAGTTACTGTGTCAATCCATCTCATCAGTGGTCTTGCTCTCCTGTGCTGTCCCTCCACCCTTCTAAGCATGATATTCTTCTCCAAGACTGCTCATGCAAAACCTAGATGTAAACCAAGAAGATGTTGTCCAAACAGAGCAAGGGAACTCTTCATGGTTTAAAATCAAGAAAAGTATGTGTTAGCAATAAAAGACCTAAATAAATGGAAAAATGTACCCTATTCATGGATG
>NW_006399755.1:6583302-6584750 GCF_000299155.1 Elephantulus edwardii
CAATATATGTTGGAGAGGATGTGGAGAAGTGGGAACTCTCATAGACTCTTGGTGGGATTACAAAATGGTATGACCACTCTGGAAGATAGTTTGGTGTTTCCTCAAAAAGTTGAACATAGGAACTCTGTATGATTCGGCTATTCCATTACTAGGAATATACCCCAAGGAAATTAGAACTGAGAAAAAAATAGAAATTTGTACACCAATGTTCAAAACAGTATTATTCACCACCACAAGAACATGGAAACAGTCCAAATGTCCAACCACAGTTGAATGGATTCAGAAAGTGTGGCACATGCACCCAGTGGGGTACTATGCAGCATTCAGGAGCAACAAGTTTTGAAAAATACTACATAACTTAAAAGAGACTGGAGAACATTATGCTGAGGGAACTAACTCAGTCTCTTAAGGACAAATATTGCATAATACCATTATTGTAAAAATAGAAGGACAGCTAGTAAAACATGTATGAGAGCTCAAGGAGGGGAGGGGTAGGAACAGAGAAGTGAGGATGGGTAGAGGCAAAACCACGGGGTTGCACAACTTGGTGGGGGGAGGGGGGAGGAAATGGGAACGATCTGGCTGAAAAGACAGGGTAATGATGGGCAAAATCCAATGGTGATTAATTTTATAAAATGTAATGGATGAGAATGATTATATGAAACATAAGGTGAATGAAGAATAGTGTGAAACACAATGTATACAAACTTTGCAATCAAACCAATAAAAGAAAAACAATAAAAAAAAGAAAAATTATGTGACAGGGCAGGATCCTTTCTCTATAGCTATTCAGTCTGTATGTGAGAAAATCTTACAAGAAGCTGGACTCGATGAAGAAAAATGTGCATCAGGATAGAAGCAAGTCTCATCAACAATGTACATTATGCAGATGACACAACCTTGCTTGCTGAAAATGGCTGTGACTTGAAAAATTGCTAGAGAAGATCAAAGACTTCAACCGTCAGTATGGATTATGTCTCAACATCAGGAAGACAAAATCCTCACCATCACATCAACAGGATAGATGATAGATGGAGAAAGGCTTGGAATTGTTAGCAATTCAATCTTACTTGAATCCACAGTCAAGAAAGTTGCTACGGACAAAATCTTGAGTGATCGAAAGAAGATGGAGGGAATATATGGGCCGAAAAAGAATTGGCCAACACTGAAATAGTTCAGGAAGTACCATATGATCAAGAGTCAATGGTGATAAAAGAAGAAATTCAAGCTGCAGCAAAGGTATTGACACAACATAAGACCCCAGGAATTGATGTGATACCAATTGACCTTTGTCGACTAACTGATGCGTCTCTCGTGTGCTCGCCAGTCTGACACCAACAGTCGAGTAATTAAAAGATGTATGATTGCACTGCGAAGAATTATGGTCTTTGCAATTACTTGCTATGCATCAGAGAGCTGGACAATTATTAAAGATGACAGAAGAAGAA
>NW_006399755.1:6586080-6587456 GCF_000299155.1 Elephantulus edwardii
GACGGAGCCTCAGAATCCTTGCCTCCAAGGAGCCACCCGGTTTAACCCTCTCCAGGATGAATCTGTTTGTTTTCTTAGCAGTCCATCATACTCTCAATACTCTTCTCCAGCACCAGAGCTCAACAATAAGTGTTCTATAATATACTCTAATGACATAATCCATAGAGAATTGTACTGCTGACCCAAAGGCTGGGCTGCTTTGGTGGTTCAAATCCACCAGTCACTCCAAGACAGAAAGATGTCTGCTCTCATGTGATTTATTATTATTGTAGGTGTCCTTGAGTCGAGTACCCATAGTAATCCTATGAACAACAGATCTAAAGCCTGTCCTATCTTCCACCATCCTTATCATCCCTGACAATTTAGAGTCCATTGTCACAGTCACCTTTATCAGTCCATCTTGTTGAGGGTCTTCCTTTCTTTTGCTGACCTGCCACCAATTATGTCTACCTAATAGGTCAGTGAAGCTCAGAAGAGACCTCAATACATGATTTTGCCCAGAATTGTTTTCTTCTCCCAATTACGATAACTTCCCACAACAATTACCACAATTGTTACCAGACCACCCTCTGATTAATATTATCACAACAATCTCCAGATGATACACCTAGGAGGACCAACTGAATAAGACCCAGGTACACTTAGTACCACCTACATTTTTAGACCTTTACTGTCACAGGCAAACCATCCCAGAAATGTAACCAGAGACTAGTGACTCTTCTCTGACTTTTTCTGACAAGGTACAGACATAAAAGCTAGGTCTGACAGTGGTGGTGGTGTTAGGTGCCGTTGAGTTGAGTATGACTCATAGCGATCCTATGAACAACAAATCTGAACACTATCCTATTCCATGCCATCCTTGTAGTTTCTGACACCCTTGAACTCCTTGCTGCAGTCAGTGTGTCAATCTATCTGGTTGGAAAGCTTCCTCTCCTTCGCTATCCCTCTACCTTTCCAAGCATGATGTCCCTCTCCAAGAGGGTATCCAGGGGGCTCTTTTTGCTGTTATTCTTTTTATCTTAAGGAAGAAAAAGAGGTATCCTTTAAAATGAACTCCACTTTGGTGCACTCATCAGCTAGAAACAACTGATATCTTTATTGGAATATTAAGCTCCACATTACTGCATTTGAACATCATAACAACTCTGAAAGGCAGTGATTATTGTACCTCCAGCATTTACAGAAAGGAACTCTGGTAGCATAAGCTGTAAAAAACTGAGCTGTTAACCCAAAGGCCATGTTTCTCTGACGCTTCAAATATACCAGCTGCTCTGTGGAGAAAGATGTGAAATCTCCTCCTGCTGGAAGCTGTTTGTTCTACCTAGCTGAAGCCATTTTGTAATTCTCTAAGAACATGTTTGGACATGTTGCCCCAC
>NW_006399755.1:6591331-6591923 GCF_000299155.1 Elephantulus edwardii
CAGCCTTGGAAACCTGCTGGAGGGTTAGCTATGAATCAGAATCCACTTTACAGTGAGAAAATGAAAGACAGATTTTACAAATGAGGAAAGTAGGTGTCACAGATGTTAAGTATAGCTAATAGCTAAAACAGAGTCGTGAGCTTGGACATCAGAATAGGGATGAACATCAGAACACTCAGGTTTCAGTCCTGGCTTTACTATTTACTAGCTGGATGACTTTGAAGTGGTTGTAAGGATGAATGAGATGGTATATATGGAAGAGCCAAAAGTAGTAAATATCTAAAGTTTGCTCAGAAATGTGATATTCAGAGAGCATTGTACTTTGAAGGGTGTAATTTCACTTGACAGTCAAGAAGAGTCAGACCAACAATATGAAGTTCAAGATGCTACTCTGAGGGAACACCCTGGAGTCCTGGTGTACACAGTTTCTTGGAAAGGCATTGTAGAATGGCAGAGGAATATAGGAATAATTTAGTGTTTGATCTTGAACAAAACATTTAACATAAATGAGCCTAAGTTTCTCAAGAATGGAAATTAGCAAACTGATCCGAAAAATTTTGAAGAGCAAAAAAATTACTATTGTTATTATATT
>NW_006399755.1:6593265-6605797 GCF_000299155.1 Elephantulus edwardii
AGGGTTTGTAAAACAATGAAAGAATTTTTTCTTTTACTTTTCCAAGAGGATAGTGTACTGGGGGGGAGGGTTGGGAGGGGAGAAAAGTGCAGCAATGAATGAGTGGATATCCAAAGTCTCTGTAAATATCCATTGAAATTAATAAATTTAAAAAAAATAGAAAAAAGTTTGCTGGACTGAACATATAATCTCATCAATAATTATAATCTGAAGTCTGGCCTCATTGTCACTTCACAGATGAGAAAACCAAGAATATTTTGCAACTGCTTGCTTAAGTAAGGGTTACTGAGAGCAAATTAGGCCTTGGTTTTAGAAAACATTTTATTAAAAAAAAACAGGGCCCCTGAGGGAGCTCTGGTGGTCTAGTGGAAAGAAGCTGCAATCCCGAAGGCTCACATTTCAAATCCTTTCAAATCCACGAGATGCTCTTTTGGAGGAGGGGCAGTCTCCTCCTATGCCAGTTGGCTCCAACTCAACGGTGCGCGCGCGCGCGCGCGCACACACACACACACACACACACACACACACACACACACACCCCTACCCATGCAGCAAAGAAAGACTAACAAAATTCATTTTATGATAATTACCCAATGTCCCTTTCCAGGCAATCAATCATTTGTACTAGGGTCCTTTCTCCTTGGGCCTGGTTTAAATCGGTAACTTGACATATTGAGGGAGGATGGGAGCAGGTCTACATGGTTCAGAGTGAAGGCCCAAACTCCCAAAAGGGTCTAGAACATCTGAGACTGAATTTTTTTTTTTCTGGTGACATGCCAATGAAACGTATGTCTCAGATCTCATCAAAGCACTGGTCACATCCCAAATATATTTTAGGAAAGAGAGATATAACTAATGGAAGAAGGATATGCTAGAATCTAATTCATTGTAATAAGAATGAGCTGCATGGGGTAGACAGAAATACCCACCTTTTTACTGGGATAACATCATGTCTCTGGTTCTCTAGCCCCAGATTCCTCATGTGTATAAATGGAAATTATAATGCCTATCCCTGTAGAGATGGCGTAAGAATGAAAGATAATGCACAGTGGGCTGTTAAATGGACTAGATGGAGTAAATGTTCAATAAGTGGTAGCTTATTCTTCATAATCCCCATTAATTCTCTCCCCCTCAGGCAACCTACCAATTACAAAGCTGGTTTTACAGATAAATTTGCTACCAGAAAAGATTTCCTTGAATGGCTAACACAGACATTTCTTTTACTGGAAAGGTACAAACAAAATTTAAAAAAAGCCCTACTTCATCAAATCCATTCCAACTCATAGCAACCCTATAGAGAGAATGGAACTGCCTCTGGGAGTTTCAGGCTGTAATTTTTTTAGGAGCAGGTTGCCTTATCATGCCCCACAGAGCAGCTGGTGACTTGCCTACCTTCTGGTTAACCCACATTGCCACTGGAGAGGTAGATGTTCCTTAAATAAATAATGTCAATCTCAACATGATACATCGACATTTGGTGATTTAAAATCTGTATAACACTCACTGCATTTATGTACATTATTACCAAGTTCATTATTAGTGACAAAGTGGAAATTATACCTGTGTCTTCTTTTTTTTAAAAAAAGAAACAAACCTTATTTTTATTTTGTGTTGGTTTCCACACAATATGTTCAGCTTTTTGAGTAAAGCCAAACTGCCTTTCAGAGTGGTTGGACCATTTTACAATCCCACCAACATGTATGAGAGTTCAAATCTCTCCACATTCTCTTCAACGTTTCAACATTTATTGTTGGCTGTCCTGTTACTACTTGGGTGAAATGGTATCTCATTGTGGTTTTTATTTGCATCTCTCTTATTGACAGTTATTTTGATCATGTATTTCTTCATGTGTCTGTTGACCAGCCAAATGTCCTCTGTGAAAACTCTCTCCACATATTTTGCCCACTGTGTAGTTATACCATAGTCTTCTAACTCCAAATGTACTTTTTACTAAGATATGTTGCTAGTGTCCTGCTGATACTGATTTCTGATAATCCAGATCAACCTAAAGATGAAAATTATATCACAAACAGCTTTGTTGTTATTAACCCAGTGTTTTATCTTTCTGCTCTCTCACTCTGCCACAACCCACTCTTAGGAATAACCACAGCATCTGTTATTTCTGAGCTTTTGGAGTTGACTGTCATATCAGTTCTTCATGAATACTGCACATCTGTGATGTCAGCATTTAGAAAGCTGAAAAATGCAGGATGATTGATTGAATCTATGGAGGGTGGGGGAAAGCTATGAGGATCTCCCTGAATACACAAAGAACCAGTTTATTTGCATGAGACATTGAAAAGGGGCTTACATAGAAATAATGTTAAACTAAAAAAAATTATTTTACAGTTGTAATGGTAATCTGGAGATCATGCTTCCAAACTGCTGGTTTCATAAATATAGCCATTATTGTTTGTGTTTGCCCAAGGCAGAAAGAATATGTGAAGCTGCACAATAATAACAATTGTGCTGCACAAACTGTCCCTGTTCCAGGGACTGAGCAATGAATAAAACCAAAAACTAGAGGTTTTTAAATGCCACACACAGCAGAGATGTGATAGGCAGCTCAAAACTGCCATCGTGGCAAATTTTTCAAAATAATCAGAGGTCCTGGGAAGAACCTGAATTTAAAACTGGAAAAGCATAGCTTGCTTACTTTTAATTCTGGCTCAAAATTTCCTAGTTTTCTGACTTTGTATGAATCAGTGAGCCAACTATCCTGAGCCATAATTGCCTCTTTTGTAACCTGCCTGATAGTGTTATCATGATGATTAAATTAGGTAACATGTGAAAGTACTTAGTCTGGTCCCTGGCACAGAGCAAGTGCTGTATAATATTGGCCCCTTCCTTTTCTTCCTACTGGGAAAAATTTAGGGTTTCATTAGCCATAATGAAAAATAGAAATTTTTTTTAAAGTTTTACAAAGCCTATCTTAATGGATATCTGAAAAAACATATCTATCCATTAATAACATTTACTAAGTACAATAAGAGTGAAAGACATTTTACACTTATTTTCCAAAGGAGCTATTGGCTTCTAATAAGAAAACAAATGTAGTTTTTCACTTGCTCTATTTCCTTCCTTTTTCTATTCCACCTTCCCCGCCCCCCCTTTCATTTTTTTTCTTTCTTTTTCTTAAGGGATCTAGAAGCTATAGGAAACTAAAAGGAATGCCATGGGAAAGAAAATATTTGCAATCATGACTTTAAGTTCTTTCATCTGCAGATTTCAAAGCATTTTCTCCATCAGTAATTACTATCCCTGCTTAACATGTGGGAATACTGAGACACCATTAAATTAGGACACTTGTCCTAAATCACAAGGCAAGTCAGAGGATGGGCTGCAGGGAGAACAAAGCTGTCCTGTTTGCCAGGCTTGGGCTTTAAACTAGGGCATATGAGAGTCAGCAGAAGGCTTCAAGTAATGAGGAGAAAAGTTTGGGGAATTCCAGCTTTGTACCTTTGTTTGAATCCCAGGCAATGACAAAAAGCATGAGCTTAAAGAGTCTAATTTGGTTTCAGATCTCAGCTAGCTGCATAATCTCAGTCAAATCAGAAACTCTTTGCTTCCTTCCCTATATATTAGGATATTAAATTTCTCTCTCAGAAATTTAAGGAAAGTTAACCGATGTAAATTTTGTGCACGGGTCTAGCACAAGGTTCAGCACTTGTTAACAGGTCCTGATAATGTTGCTTCACGGAGTAGAAAGACATCCCCCCAACACACACAACAATCAATAGACAACACGTTTAGTCAGAGATTTTCTAAGCCAGAGCCACAGTTGTGTCTCAGTTGAAAATCATGACTGTGTATTTGAACATTGCCTATTATGACACAAATAGAAGATGCCTTGTTTGGCCTTCATCGCTTCTCATTCTTGTTTGTGTGCTTTCTCTCATCCCACGTCAAATCAGTAAGTCTTGTTGGCTCAACGTCCAATACACAGTCCAAATTCCAATTCTGTTTGCAAAAATATGTTCTAGATCCAACCACTATCTCTATTGCTTCTATTACCTCTCTCCTATGTTGTTGTTGTTGTTGTTAGGTGCCCTCAAGTCAAGTACAACTCACAGTGACTCTATGAACAGTCATCCTGAAAATTGCCTGATCCTGTGCCATCCTTATCATCTCTGAGACACTAGAACCCCTGACTGATGTCACAGTGTCAGTCCATCTGGTTGAGGGGCTTCCTCTCCTTTGTTGACCTTATATCTTTCCAAGCATGATGTCCTTTTCAAGGAATAGCCTCACCATGTCTAAAATATGAAAGGTGAAGCTTCATCATCCTTGCCTCCAAGGAGCACTATGGACGTATTTGTTTGTTCTTTTGGCAGTCCATGGGATATTCCGTATTCTTCTCCTGTACCACAACTGAAAAGCATCAATCTGTTCTACACAATTGTTAAAATTCCTTAAGGAATCTTTCTACCTCCATTCTTGCTCCTATAGTTCATTCTCCATAACACAGAGGAATGTCTCTAAATGTCTATCTCTCTCTACCTATCTACCTATGTATCTTATTTTTTTGTTGTTGAGAATATAGTTGTGGTGGTGGTGGTGGTGTTTCCTGTTAGTTACTGTTGAATAGGACTCATAGTGACCCTTTGAATAATGGACCTGAATCCTGTCCTATCCTGTGGCATGCTCATGATCTCTGATACACTTCAGGTCCTTGCTGTACTCCTACAGTCACTGTCTCAATTCATCTTCTTGGGGATATTCCTTTCTTTTTTTAAAAAATTTTTTTTTCTTTGAGGGTCTTCCTCTCCTGCACTGTCCCTCCACCCTCCCAAGCATGACGTCGCTCTCCAAGGACTGGTCCCTCCTTGCAACATGCCCAAAGTATGTCAGATGAAGCTTCAGAATCCTTGCCTCCAAGGAGCAGCCCGGTTTAACCCTCTCCAGGATAGATAACAAACATGTTCATGAACATGAAATAAACTGTGTCTTGATTGTTGAACAGAAAACTAATTTGTTCTGCAAACTTTCACCCAAATCAAAAGTTTTTTAAAAAAATGTATTGTCTTATTTCATTGTTAGCAGGGATATTCCTTTCATTCATTCACCTTCCACTTTTCCGAGCATGGTACCTTTTCCACGAAATAGACAGATCTTTAAAATCATAAATTAAATTGTAATTCCCTTGTTTGAAACTCTACAGATACAGCAGTACTTCCAATAGAAGTATTATGTCCTTCTTTGTATCTCTCTAAGTGCCGGATATTGTTGTGAAATAGGAGCCTCCTTCTCATGTCCCACAGTGAGGACCAGGTTTTTCTTTTCTTTTTTTTTATTGTTATTAAATTTTTTTAGTTTTAGTGAACATTTACAGCGATTTTGGGTTTTCATTCATTCATTGTTGCACTGTTTTCTCTACCCTCCTCCCCAGTTCGTTCTTCTCCCCCCGCCGAATGTCTGTTTTAATTGCCCAATTGCCACAGTGCTTGTAGAAGCCAGTTCTGATTAATCTCCTTTGTCAGTGTGTCCTTTGCCATTCCCTATCTCTCCTCCCTGAGAGAGACTTCACCCTGATTCATAAGGAAAAGGGGATGGCGTATTCTCTTAGCTACTTCCTGCTGAAAAGGGATGCTGTAGGTTTCAGGGTGAAGATCTTCTCTCACTACTCTAAAGGGCCCCTTTGGCAGTAGGAAACACATAGACTATTATGGAGATTGATTTTGGAATTTAGATTCACTGTTATCAATTATGCTTAGTCGTACATGTTCATATCCTTGAAGATGTATCATGGAAGTGTTGCAGCCTAGAAGACACAAATTTAACTAACAAGTTAAAAGTACATGAGTCAAAAATTAAAAAGCAATAATATTCCGAGTAGAGGTTCTAATAGTGAGGACCAGGTTTTTCCAAGTAGACTACGCATCAACAAAGCACAAAAGAATTCACACATTCTGGGCATGATGAGATATTGATGAAATCGCATTGAGTGAGAGTAAGCAAGAAAGAAACTAGCAGATACAGATGGAGAGCCACGAGAAAATATCAGAGGAGACCAAGACGGGGCTAATGAGACAGTGCATGTCTCTTAATATTCTCTGAAATACAAACCCCTGATTAGAAGCAAAGGAAACTCTTTTAATTTTGTGTTGATGGCACTTTAGATCAAAGGCTAGCGACACTGACTTTTTCGAAAGTTCAGTTAATAGTGTATTTTACCCTTTTTTATGTTGTTGTAGGCATCCTGGGTGACACTGTGTTATAAAATGGATTCTGACTCCTATCAAACTTGTAACACAAAGAATTGCTGTCGGGTTTGTGAGGCCAAAATTTTGTTACAGTAGTAGATTATCATGTCTTTCCTTTGTGGACTGGCTATAGACTTGGTAGCTAAACATGTACAACAAGGGATTCTTCTCTTTCAATAGAAAGTTAGAATTATAGACAAAACCTCTAATATCACAACAGAGGTTAAGAAAATGGGCTTTGAAATCAGACAAATTTGAGACTCAGTCAAGGTCCTCTATAAGGAATTGTATGAATTTAGGCAAATTATTAAAAATCTTTGAGGCTCAATTTAATGGAAACTGCCTTATAAGATGTTGTGTTCTTGTGTACCAGAGAGTCAGAACTGACCCATAACTGACCCTCTGATGGGTTTTCCGAGCCAGTAAATCACACAGGAATTGATTGCCTATTTTTCTCCCACATAGCAGCTAGTGGATTCGAACTGCATACCTTTGTATTGGCAGTGCAATTCCTTACCACTAAACTACCAGAGCTCCCTGGTGCTTAATCAATAGGATGATTAAGATTATATATACAAGGCTTATAAATAAAGCACTTTGCACAGCACCTAACACATAGGGACAAGTCTTATCAAATAATCTTCAAGAACTTTATAAGTTTTACAATTGCCCTGTTTATTATCTTTACATTAATTGTTTCCCACCACAGAAGTCTGATAAGTAAATGCGTTAATGTTAAAAGTCCAAGAAGAGATACAAAAAAAGACACAGTTCATTCACTGAAGGTGCAGAAAAATTAAAATATGTTCATAAAAGAGAGTAGCAGGATCCCTGTTTTACTTTATGTTGTTGTTGTTAGGTGTTGAGCATGACTCATAGTGACCCTATGGACAAAAGATCTGAAATCAGTCCTTCCTGTGCCATCCTCATACTTCCTGATACACAAGAGCCCATTGCAGCAGTCACCTTGTCAATACACCTGGTTGAGGACCTTCCTCTCCTTCGCCAACCCTCTACCCTCCCCAACATCATGTCCTTCTCCAAGAAATAGCAGCTCCTAGCAATATGTCCAAAATATGTGAGGCAAAGCCTCATCATTCTTGCGTTCAAGGAGCACTCTGGCTGCACTCTTTCCAAGACATATCTATTAGTTTTCTTGGCCATCCATGGAATGTTCAATGCTCTTCACCAACACCACAGTTCAAAGGCATCAATTCTTTTTCTGTCATCCTTATTCATTGTCCAGGTCTCCAGTGCATAGTAAGATCATGGCCTGAATCAGATGCACCTTAGTCCTCAAACTGACATCACTACTCCTCAATAATTTGGAAGGTCCCCAGTTGCATATTTTCCCAGTGCAATGTATCTCCCCATTTCCTGACTGCTCGTACCAAGGGGGTTAATTGTGGATCCAGGCAAGATGAAGCTGTCGACAGTTTCAATCTCCTCTCTATCCATCATAACATGGCCCACTGATCCAAAGAATCTTTGTGTTTTTACTATTGAGATACAATCCACACTGACGGCTTCATTCCTTGGTCTTCTGCAACAAGTCCTTCAAATCCTCCTCACGTTCAGCAAGCAAGGTTGTGCCATTTGCATAATGCAGGTTATTGATGAGTCCCCCTCCAATCCTGATACCACACTTCTATTCATAGAGTCCAGCTTCTCAGATAATTTGCTCAGCATATAGGTTGAACAGGTATGGAGACAGAATACATCCCTGACGCACTCCCTTCCCAATTCCAAACCATGCAGTGCTCCCCTGCTCCACACAGCAGCCTCCTGCTCCAGGTATAGGTTCCTCATGAGCACAATCAAGTGCTCTGGGATTCCCATTCTTCTCAGTGTCAGCCACAACTTGTCATGATCCACATAGTCAAATGCCTTTGTGTATTCAATAAAGCACAAATAGACATTCTTCTGTTATTCCTCAGCCAGAATCCATCTTACATCAGTAATGATATCCCTAGTGCCACGACCTCTTCTAAATCCCGCTTGAACTTCTGACAACTCGCTATCTATGTACTGTTCTGACTGTTTTGAATGATCTTCAGTAGTATTTTGCTAGCATGTGATATCAATTATATTGTTCAATAATTTCCACTTTCTGTTTGATCACCCTTCTTGGGAATAGGAACAAATATAGACCTCTTCCACTCCATTGGCCAGACAACTGTCCTCCAAATTTCCTGACATAAACCAGTGAGTGCATCCAAGGCTGCATCTATTAATTGAAACAAGTCAATTGATATCCCATTGATTCCTGAGGACTTATGTTTTGCCAATGCCTTCAATGCAGCTTGCACTTCTCTTTCATTACCATTGTCTCCTTTTCATATGGCACTTCCTGAAACTTTTGAGTATCAATCAATTCTGGTACAGTGACTCTGTGTATTCCCTCTATCTTCTTTTGATGCTTTCTGAGTCATTCAATACATTGCCCATAGCATCCTTCAAGCTTGCAACACAAAGCCTTAATTTGTTTTTCAGTTCTATCAGCTTGAGAAATGTAGAGTGAGTTCTTTCCTTTTTATTCTCCAATTCCAGCTCTCTGCAATTATACATTACTAGTCCATACTGCATAAGGAATGGTATTTATGCATGTGATTGTGGTTCTTGTTATTGTTCAGCATTTTTGCTTCCAAATTCAAGATTTCAGTTGATGTTCAACCAAAGAATTAAGAATTTGACCTATTTACTAGAAGGAATAAATGACTTTGCTTAACTTATGCAGATATAGTGTCCATATTATACTGAAAGAATAAGAATTTTTTAAAAAATATTTGTGATAATATGAAATGCTTGCCTTACTGTCAACTTAGCATCAAGTAAGAAATAATTACAAAATTATATATAATAAGTATTTGTTGACCACCTAATTGTCCTCTTTGGTTACGTTTCTATTCATGTCCTATAGAGAGTTTTCTTTTTTTAAAGATCAAAGCTATTAAACTTGGCTATTTTTTTTAATTGACAAATGATTCCATAAAAGTGGAAACACTGATGTTGTACATGACAAAAAAAGAACTGCTGCCCACATGAAAGAATTGGCTTCTGGAATATAGTAAAGAAGGCTGGTCATATAGGCAAAAATGCTGATGGCCAAGTTATCTGAGTAGGAAGAGAAACGAGTGGAGTTTGGAAGTTTGAGATGAGAAAGAGTATGAAATATCATTTCTTGATTATCAAGATGGGCTTGAAAATGGAGGCAGCACTACAGGTCTGCTTGAGAGCATTTTTAATTGCCATTAATTCTTGTCCGATTCATGGGAACTTTGAAATGCTGACTTGTCCTGCACCATCTCCATAATCTTTGATATGTTTAAACCTACTGTTGTCCATCTCAGTGAGAGTTTTTCTCATTGTCATTGACTCTCGGCTTTAACAAATGTGATGTCCTTTTCTTAGCAAACTTGAAAATCTAATCACACTTTTAGTGATAGGTCTTTCATGATAATGTCCAAAGTAAGCAAGAGGAAGTCTCACCTTCTTTGCTTTTAAGAACCATTCCCTGTGAGTTGTGTGTTTGTGGTGTTTCCCCCCAAAGAATATTTTGCTGATTCTTTTGGCAGTGCATGGAACATCCAATATTCTTTGCCATTACCATAATTCACATGCATAACATATGTTTTGCTATCTTTCGTGTCTTTTTTTATTGTTCATCTTTCCCATGCATATGAAATGATTGGAGAGACTATCACTTGGATCAGGCGCACTTTAGTAATCAAAATAATATCTTAATTGTTTTAAAACTTTACTAGTTGAGGTTTATGCTCACAAATTTTAGAAGTTAAATCCAGTCCATCAATACCATTGGTCTCTCTTCATCTACTCTCTTAAATGTGGAGAATAGATAGATGATGTACTGTTAAGGGTAGGGGTTTTGCAAGGTAACTCTGGGAGGATGGGAATTCCTTGATTTGAGAGGACAAAGGTGATTCCAGATTCCTCCCATGTATGAAGCCCTGGAACTCCTGATACTAGTTTCATTTGATGTCAGTCTAGGGACTAAGTTGCGCCTAATCCAGACCATGATCTTCACAATTACTTGCTGTATGCATCAGAGACCTGGACAATGACTAAGGATGACAGAAGAAGAATTGATGCTTTTGAGTTGTGGTGCTGGAGATGAGTTTGAACATACCATGGACTACCAAGAAGACAAACAGGTCTGTCTTGGAGAGGGTGAAATGAAGTTACTCCTTGGAGGAAAGAATTTTGAAGTTCTGTCTTACATATTTTGGGCATGTGGCCAAGACGGACCAGTCCTTGGAGGGCGTCATGATTGCAAGGGTGGAGGGACAGTGCCAGAGAGGAAGACCCCAGATGAATTGATAAAGTAACTGGGTTAATGGGAGGTATGTGTGTCAGAGTCAGTGAGACTAGGTCAGGATAGGTCAGGGTTCAGAGATATTGTACATAGGGTCACCATGAGTTGAAGGTGACTCGATGGAATATTACAACAGTAACAACTAATAAATGGGAACAATTCCATAAATTATATAATATTAAGACCTTATTTCTGCATGCAACATTTTCACATTATAATGAGGAATGAAATAGATGGTGAAAATAGATGCATGCAGTTATTCACCATCACAAGAACATGGAAACAGCCCAAATGTCCAACCACAACTGAATGGATTGAGAAATGATGGTATATTCACATGATGGAATACTGTGCAGCACACAGGAACAATGATTTGGTAAATTACTACCTAACTTGGGAGGGACTGGAGAGCATTATGCTGAGTGAACAAACTCAGCCCCTTAAGGAAAAATACTGTATAAGACCATTAATGTAGAACAAGTACGATGATCCAAGCAGGGCGAAGCAAAAGGGTGAAGGGGGCTTATTAACCATAGGGTTGTGCAATTTGATTGGTGGAGCGAGAGGTAGGTAAAGGAAATGCAAAAGATCTGGTGTGAAAAACAATGTATATGAACTTTGTAAATAAGCCAATATTTTTTTAAAAAGAGAGAGATGCATGCAGTTACTGTGTGAATCTGCTAGAAAATGTAAGGATAGATCTGTGAAGATGGCATTTGAAGCTCAAGAAGAAGCAAGTGCAAAACACAACCTGAAAAGATTTCTACAATATTCAGAAAACAGTGGTTGGAACACTGGAAAAGTGCGATAGCAGACAATGAAGCTAGAGTAGTGAGCTGGGCTACATTTGGATCTCTTTGAATGCCAGACATACTGTCTGAACATTATTCTGTAGATATTAATGAGGCTGGAGACTCTTCTAAATAATTGAACAGTTATTAAGTTGTTACAGTTATTAGGATATTATAAAGTCATACTTACCATCTATATTTTGATTTACCTAAAATTACTTTAGGGAGCCCAGGTGGCATAGAATATAAATGGTAGACTGTTAACATTGGCAGGAGATCGATTGATTTGGGAAAGGCTGCTTTCAGGGACCTCTCCAAAGTCCTGAAGGGCAATGATGTAAATTTAAAGACTAAAGTGCACCTGCTTCAAGCCTTGGTTTGGTGTGTTATTTTTTTCAGTCACTTGCTATGAGAGCTGGACAATGAATAAAGATGACAAAAGAAGAATCAATGACTTTAAATTGTAGTGGTGGAGAAGAATACTGAATATTCTATGGACTGCAAAAAAAAACAAACAAACAGCTGTCTTGGAAAATGTGTAGCCAGGATGTTCCCTAAAGGCAAGAATGGCAAAACTTTGTCTTACAAACTTTGGGCATGTTGTTAGGAGATGCTATTCTTTGGAAACAGACATCATTCTTGGAAAGATGGAGGATTGACAAAAGAGGAAATTTTTCAACAAGATGGAGTGATACAGTGACTGCAGCAATGGGCTCAAGAATGTCAGAAATTATGAAGAAGGCACAGTACAAAGTTCAGCTCTATTGTTCATAGGGTTTCTATGAGTCATACCTGACAGCACCTAACAACAATGTTGGGAGTTTGAATCTTGAGCTTCTCAATAGCAGAAAGGTAAGCAGTCTTTTCCTCTCACAATTTATAGCTTCAGAAACTCAATAGAAACCCTAAAGAAACCAGAACTGCCACCCAAGCAGATATATGCACACTCATGTTTATTGCTACATTGTTCACAATATCAAAAAAGATGGAAACAACCCAAGTGCCCATCAACAAATGAGTGGATAGAAAAGCTGTGATATATCCACACAGTGGGATATTATACAGCACTGAAAAACAAGGAACTCATGAAATATTATACAAAATGGGTGACCCTGGAGGACATTATGCTGAGTGAAATATCTCAGTCACAAAAGGACACTTATTGCATAGGGCTACTATGTAAAACAGAACTGATATCAGGGTTG
>NW_006399755.1:6605968-6639294 GCF_000299155.1 Elephantulus edwardii
TTTTTTCCAAAGAGAAGCAACTGAGGGGTGGGGGTGGGCAGAGAGGAAAATGTGCAACAATGACTGAATGGAAATCCAAGTTCTCTATAAATTTTCATTAAAATCTCAATAAAAATAAAAAGAAACTCAAGAAGGTAACAAATCTGAATCAGCTCAGTGGCAGGGGGGAAGCTCAGTGGCAGGTATTTGGGTCATATTTAGGATTTTTATGCTTTATAATTTTTCCCCAGCTCTTTTACAAGTGTTCTTTTAGGATCACCACCTTTCTTGATACCATGGTTTCCTCTAAAAATGTATGGCCACATGCCCATCCACCTTCTTTCCAATGACCATAGGCTGTAACAACTCAGTGCTGGTGGAAAAGGCTAACCCATTAATGGTCTGAAACTGCTGTATAGAAACAGGCAGTGGGTCAGATATGAGAAGAACTAATTGGAAAGGGTATGCTCCAGGGATGTGTCCTATCTCCATACCTTTTAAAATCTATATGCAGAACAGATTATCTGGGAGACTGGACCTATGAGGAGAAATGTGGCATCAGGATTGGATCAACAATCTGCGTTATGCAGATGACACAACCCTGCTTGCTGAAACTGAGGAGGACATGAAACACTTGCTGCAGAAGGTCAAGGACTGCAGCCTTCATTATGGATTTAAGCTCAACACCAAGAAAACAAAGATTTTCACCACTGGGCTGATTGGGTCATCATGATAGGTGATGAAGAGATTGAAATTGCTAACAGCTGTAATTTGCTTGGCTCCACAATCAACACTTGTAGTACCAGCAGCCAGGAAATAAAAAAAAGATTACTTACATTGGAAAAGTCTGTTGTCAGAGACCTTGCCAAAATACTGAAGAGCGACAATGTCAGTCTGGACACAAAGGTGTCTTTGCAATTACATGCTATGCATCAGAAAGCTGGACAATGACTAGGGATGATTGAAGCAAATTTGATGCCTTTGAGCTTTGGTACTGGAGAAGAGTACTGACTATACCATGGACTGCTAGGAAAACAAAAAAAGTTCTCTCTAAAGAGGGTGAGACCAGGCTGCTCCTTGGAAGCAAGAATTCTGAAGCTTCATCTGACATACTTTGGACATGTTGCAAGGCAGGACCAGTCCTTGGAGAAAGACATCTCGCCTGAGAGAGTGGTGGGATAGCGCAAGAGAGGAAGACCCTCGATTAAATGCATTGACTCAGTGACTGTAACAATGGGAGTAGTTGTGTTGGAGACAGTGCGATTGGCACAGGATAGGGCAGGTTTTAGAGCTGTTGTACATAGGGTTTCTTTGAGTTGCAGGCAACTCAATGGTACATAACAACAACATACTGGTCAGAACATGAGGATCATATAGCTCCAAAATAGAAGGGTACACATATCATGATTCCTCCCCCCCCCCTTTTTCAGGAGTGAAAAAATAGGATAGACCTCTTGGCAAGTTACAGTTGTTTTTTAAAAAATATTACCACCTTTGTCTTTACATGGTAAGTTTAAAACTTTGCCTTGTCTACCACATTACTGTGGCTTTGACTTACCTCCTTTTTTCTCTGGAACCTAGATGTTGTGTCTGTCAAGTTGGAACCAGCTCATAGCTACCCTCCAGCAGGTTTTCAGAAGCAGTAAATCTTCTCTGGAACTTAGAGTTCTGTCTATAAAGAAAGGAGGTGGGATTCATTCTTCTCTAGGGTTCTTTTCAGCTCTAACATGCCCTAATTATAGTGCTTTTCTGGTTATCACTAGTCTTTTCTACTTCGTAACATATACTAGGTGTTTTTCCACAGCGTCGGACCCCTTGTTCCTTTCCTCAGATCCCTGTCATAAACTGTGTTTGATTTATCTTGTTTAAAACATTTGGATATGTGATGTTAGGAGGAGCTTTATTTTGCCTAGCATATTTAAAAGAGAATCATGCAAAGGGCTTTGTTTTGTTCTCACAACTGAAACAATAAAAGTATCAGAATAATTTTGCACTGCCCTCAAGTGGTAGCCCAGATATCTTTTTCTGGTTTCACTTTAAGGAATCAAATGTGTTTTTTTGTTTTATTTTGTTTTTTCAGAAGACTTCATTGTCTTGAAGGTAGAAGATTTGTAGAGGTCCTAAAGCTGAAAGAGTACTTAGAAGTTATGTAATCTAACGCCCTCTTTTTAAAAGGAAAGGTTGAAGTCCAAAGTAAAAGCTTATCCTTAACATTTGTTCTAATCCATCCTCTGCCTCATCCTCTGTCACATTGTTGATTGCAGTAAAGTAAATTCTGACTCATGTGTGCAGAGCAGAACTGCTTTATCACATTTTCAAGCCTGTGATCTTTTGGAAGCAGATTGTCAGGCATGTCTTCAGAGGCACTCTGGTTGAGTTTGGCCTGTCAACTTTTCAGTTAGTAGATTCAATGGCACATAGTGACAGTAACATACTATGACAGGTTTGGAAGCAGGAGTGGCATCCACTTCCTAAAAAACATGCCTCTGGAAACTCTATGAACTTTGATAAATGTCAATAGTTGTAGAGGGGCTTCAGGTCTTTTGTACATAGGGTTTCTATGAGTCGTGCTCAACTCAAAGGCAATCAACAACAGCAACAACAGTTGTGCATTTAGGGAGATCAGGACCCCAGTGATGAGGAGTTTCACTGCAAACTCAAAGGCATGCAGTTTGAATCCACCAGTTTCTCAAACTGGGAAAAAGATAAGCAATGTCTTCTGCGATTTACTTTATTGCCTCTGAAAACCAGCAATGATTTGGTTCCAACTCGACAGTACATAATAACAATAACAACAAGAAGTTGGGGCACTTAGTCATTTAAGCCACCCAGTGACTCAATCTATTGTCATTGCTGTTGTTAGGTGCCTCTGAGTCAATTCCAACCCATAGCCACCTTCTATTAATATCTTGCACAATACATTTCTAACAACAAATCTAATTCGTTAGTTTTATGTTTTCCTAATATTCATTTTCTGTTCAGAATATCATCTAGGATACTAGTTTACATTTAGTCATCATTTTAGGCTGTGAAAGTGACAGTTTTCAGGAGTACTAGATAGATATTATATAGAATGTTCTCTATTTGAAAATCATAGACTTTTCTAAGCTGTAATTTTTGTGAGAGTAGATCACTAGTGTTTTTGTGAGGTTTTTTTCCAAAACCACATTTATTGCTGTATTGCTGTCAAGTTGACTACAACTCATAGTGACTGTATGAACAATGACTCTGAACCCAGCTCTATTGTGCACTATTCTCACTATCTCTGATCTATCTATTCATGCCCATTGCTACAGTCATTGTGTTGGTCGATCTTGTTGTGGGTTTTTCTCCCTTTTTCTGATCCTCTACCTTTCCAGGCATAAAATCCTTTTCCAAGGATTGGCCACTTTTAACATCATGCCAGAGTACTTGAGATGAACTTTCATCATCTTTGCTTCTTAGGAGAAAACACTCTTTCCAAGTCATATTTGTTTGTTCTTTTGGCAGTTTATGGGATATTTGGTACTCTTCTCCAATACATAACTCCCAGGCATATATGCCCCCATCTGCTGCTAAAGCCAGTGGCCCTGGAGCCAGAGAGAGCCAGTCAATCCTGCTGCTCCACTGCTGTTTCCCTAGCAGTCCATGGTAAATTCAGTACTCTTCTCCAGAATCACAACTCAAAGGCATCAATTCTTCTTCTGTCAGCTTTAGTAATTGTCCAGTCCTTTGACACATCGCAAATAATTGCGAAGACCATGGCCTGGATCAGTCTCACCTTAGTCTCTAGACTGATATCATTGCTCTTCAGTACTCTGAAGAGGTCTCTGACAGCAGATTTTACCAATGCAATTTGTCTTTTTATTTCCTAGCTTCTGATACCAAGAGGTTGATTGTGGAGCCAAGCAGTCTGAAGCTGTTAAAAATGTCAATCTCTTCACCATCTATTATGGTGCTGCCAGTTAGCCCAGTGACAAGAATCTTTGACCAAATTATAGACCTATTGTTGATGAATCGTGCATATTCACAGCCAACTAGTGGCACCCATCTTCAGTCACTAGGTTTTTGCTCCTGCAAAGCAGCTGGTAAATTCAAACCACCAACCTTTCACTTAGTAGGTGAGTGCTTTAGTTACTGAAAAGGCAAAAGGCTTTTTTGTCCTCTGCCATTGTTGTTGTTGCTGTTAGGTGCTGTCAAGTAGGTTCTGACCCATGGCAACGATTTGTACAGCATGAATGTTGTACAGGACCAGGAATCAGAATAAAACGCTGCCTAATCCTGTACCATCCTCTTAATCATTGCTATATTTTAGCCTATTGTTGTAGACTCTGCTAACTTATCTCATTGAGGGTCTTCAAAAACCCTCTACTATCCCAAGTATGATGTCTTTCTCTAGGAATCCATTTCTTTGATGAAGGAAGTTGACAGTACCAAGGTTCATAGATTAGAGGGTTTCCTAACCCTCCCCCTCCACAAACCCTCAAAATGCTCATAAAATGTGAAAAAGTAAAGATAGCAGCTTGAAGACTAAGGTGCACCACAATATTTTCATTTGTTTCATATATAGCAGAAAGCTGAACAATGATTAAGGAAGACTGACGGTGGAGAAGAACTGATGCGTTTGAATTATGGTACCAGTGAAGACTACCATGATCTGAGCTGCACTACAGCCCTGAAGACTCCCAGTTCTAATTTGCCAGCAGTTCCACAGGATAAGGGTGAACACTCTTTTGTGCAATTAATTGACTCTGAAAACTCACTGGAGGGTTCAGTTCCGACATAATGACACACAACAACAATCTGTCTTGGGAGAAATATGACTAAAATATTCCTGAGAAGTGAGAATGCTGAGACTTTGTCTCACATATTTTGAGCATGATCTCAAGAGGGATAAATCCCTGGAGAAGAGCAATGTGTCTGGTAAAGTACCAGAGGGGAAAAAAAAGAGGAAGGCCCTCCATAAGAGAGATTGATAAAGTGACTGTAGCAATGAATGGCAACAAATATGATTGTGACGTTGAAGATCACACAAGGCCAGTGAGTATTTTGTTTTGTAGTACACAGCTGCACTATTAGTCAAAACCTACTTGAAGATATAGAACAACAACAACATGGATACAAGGTATGCGATAGTGTGTCCTTCTCAGCCCATTCTATGAAAAGAAACATGATGTTCACTTTGATCGGCTGGTTCAAGTGGTATCTGACTGGCAGATATAAGATATAAGGCATTGTCTCTTAGGTGGCCTAGTGGCAAGAAGGTGTGCTGCAGTCCCAAAGGCACAGAAGCCACCAGCTGTTTAGCTGGAGAAGGATGGGTAATCTCCTCCTGTGTGATTAACTGCCTCTGAAAACCTGCTGGAGGGTCAGCTATGGGTCAGTTCTGACTAGACAGTACACCACCCCAACAACAAGTTTAAACTGATCTGTATTTCCTTTGATACTATAAATGTTCTGTTCCTTTTCACCCTTTGGTCAATGGCTTCAACATAAAATTGATGATTCTCGCTTGAAACAGAACTATGATGGTTGCAAAATAGTGATATTCTATATCTGTTATCCCTTATACATTTTTTAGCTGATATTCTACTGTAAGCATGAACATTTCCTTCCCTGTTATTTTATATTTCTTTGTGATTATCAGTATAGACTTAATGTTGTTGTGTACTGTTGAGTCTGATCTGGCCTGTGGTTGACCCTCCAGCAGGTTTTCAGAGAAAGTAAATCTCATAGGAAGAAATTTCCCATCTTTCTCTTGTGGAGCAGTTGGTCGATTCAAACTACATACCTTGGGTTGTCAGCACAATTCCTTTCCTTTAAGCCACCAGAGCTACCTATATATTCACATATTCTTGTTTTATTAGTATTTAATGTTGTAATCTATTGCCATCATTATTCTTATTTAAGTTCAAATTGTCCCAGACAGCCCAGTGAAAACCCTTCAAACTGGCTTTTTTTTTTTTTTTAAATTTTGTGGAAGTTTTTTTCTCCCTTTTAATGAATATTTTTTTTTTTAATTTAGGTTGTTTATTTTTCATTTCAATGAACATCTACAGAGATTTTGGGATTCCATTCATTCATTGTTGCACCCTTCTCCCCGCACAAAACCCTCCCCTCTCCCCCCCCCTTTGCTCCTCTCCTTGAAAAGCAAAACTCCCTCATTGGTACACAATCCCCCCCACACCTCCCCAAACCCCACCCCCTACCCCCAAATATAATCCATTCATATGCATTGTGTTTCATACGTGTACATTGTGTCCCATACAATCCTTCCTTTACATTGTATTTTGTTCATTTATACTCTGGGAGTTTTTGTCCTCCCTTACAATCCTCTCACCAACAATTACTTTTGTGAATGCATGTAAGCCAGCTACTTCATGCCTCATGCCTCTTTTAGATAGCCAATTGCTGATTTCCCCATCCCTATCAAACCAGTACTCTGAGGAAAAAAACACATCCGTTTTGCTAAAGGATCCTTTGTTCAACTTGGAAACTTTGAGCATCTTCATCCATAAATATTGTCCAGTCCAGAGCAAGCCATAGCCATCATACCCCCCTACATGTACAGGTGCATTAATGAGTAGGGAAGGGTTGTTGGCTTGAGGATTAGGGAGTCATGAGGACCCCCTGGCCTGTTGACATGACTAGGCCCATGTGAGGACTAAGGCTGGGAGAATAGAACAAAAGATCTGGAAGGAATACAGGGAGAAGTATGGATTCCTGAGCTTGCAACAGATGCCCATTTAATCCTATGTCCTTTTGACATATCTTCATCTCTCTCTCTCTCTCTCTCTCTTTTTTACAGTTTCTTGTTTATTCACTTAATAAAGGGTTCTAGGCTTAGCCTGAGAATCACCCATTTCTCAAAAGAAAAAAGGGGGGGAAGTCCCTCTGATTCCTTTTAGCAGGAATGGTATTTAGAAACCATGATTTGGACATTCAGTGGGCTCATCACTGGGTTACGGTTGTTCTTAGGGGTCATTGAGTCAGTTCCAACTCATGAAGACGCTAATTGTTCCTCCATCATTCTTACAGTCATTGCTATGTGTAAGCCCATTGTGTCATTCACTCTCATAAAGGGTCTTCCTCTTTTTCTCTGATCCTTTCCTTTACTAATCATGGTGTCCTTTTCCAAGGACTGACCTCCAGATAATGTGTTCAAAATGCGTGAGACAAAGTCTAGCTTTTAAAAACATTCTGGCTGCACTTCTTCTAAGACAGATTTGTTTGTTCTACCTTAAGTCCATGGTATATTCAATATTATTCATCAATACCATAATTCAAAGGCACCCGTTCTCCTTCAAACTTTCCTATTATTGTCTAGCTTTCGCATAAATTGCTTGAAAATAGCATGACTTGGATGACACTCATCTTAGGCTTCAAAGTGAAATCTTTGCTTTTAGCTTTTTCAAGAGATCTTTTGTGGCAGATCCACCCAATGCAATCTATCAGATTGCTATTCTCATAATCCTTGATTGTGGATCCAAGTAAAATTAAATCCTTGACAGCATCAATTTTTTTTTTCCTTTTGTCAGAATGTTGCTTATTGGTTCAGTTGTGACAATTTTTTTTCTTTATGCTGAGGTATAATCCATACTTAAGTCTGTATTGTTATAGCATCAGCAATAAGTGCATCAAGTCCTCCTCTAACATTGTGTCATAAGCATGCTTCTTTGTTAATGATTCTTTCTCCATTGCTGATGTTGCATTCTTTTTCCTATAGTCTAGCTCTTCAGATTATTGCTTAGCATGTAGATATAATAAAAGACAATGTAGGAATATAGTCCTTATACACAATTTTCCTAATTTTAAATTACATAGTAACCCCTTGTTCAATTTTAAGGACTTCTCTTGGTCAGTGAAAGAGAGGAAGACTCTCAACCAGAAGGATGAATACAGTGACTACAACAATAGGCTAAAGTATGTCAGAGATGACAAGGATGGCACAGGATAAGACAGGGTTTGAATCTATTGTTCATAGGGTCGCTGTGAGTCAAATTTAACTCAGTGCACCTAACAACAAGAGCTACTTTGAGGATGCAGCTCTTCCTCAGTCTTATTTTGGGTTCCATCCTGAGGACCTCATGTTCTGACACTGTATCAGATAATACTCTATTGGTGTTTATAAGGTTTTCACTGGCCAACTTTTTATAAGTAGACTTCTACGTTCTTCTTCTTTATCAGTCTTAATCTGGAAGCTCTTGCTGAAACCTGTCTTTCTGGATGACCTTGGATGATATTTGAATTATCAGTGGCATGGCTTCTTGCATCATAGTAAAATACACACCACCAAAGTGGACTACACTGTTTCACAAGTCCAAACCATGCTGTCATTGCTAGTGCTGTCAAACTGGTTATGACTCAGAGCGACCCTATGAACAATGGATTTGAACCTTGTCCTATCCTGTGCCATCTACATCATTTGTACTTAATGTACAAAATTTATGTCAAATTGTACTTGATGTACTTGAGCTCACTGTTACAGTTCCAAATTTGTTACCTTTCCCAATTTGAAGTCCTTTTCCTGTTGCTTCTAAATCATTTTAGTGAACAAAACTGAAAAAGAGGGGGAAATGGCAATTTCATAGAATTCAATTCAATATTACCAGGTTCTTTCTCCTGTTCCTTATTTGCATCTCCCTTTGCCCAGAGTGGAAAAATACCTGGTGGAATACTGTGTCACATGTTGAGTTGCTCACTAAACAATTGGAAGTTTGAATCTACCAGCTGCTCTTTGAGGGAAAAACAGAGCAGGGAAACACTGCATGGTTCAAAATTGGGAAAGGTATACACCAAGGATGTGTCCTATCTCCATACCTTTTCAGCCTGTGTGCAGAACAGATTATCTGAGAGGCTGGGCTCTATGAGGAGAAGTGTGGCATCAGGATTGGTGGAAGATCTATTAACAATCTGCGTTATGCAGATGACACAACCCTGCTTGCTGAAACTTAGGAGGACCTGAAATGCTTGCTGCAGAGGGTCAAGGACTGCAGCCTTCAGTATGGATTGAGGATCAATGTCAAGAAGACAAAGATTCTCACCACTGGACCAAATGGCAGCATCAGGATGGATGGTTAAGAGATTGAGATTGTTAACAACTTTAGTTTTCTTAGCTCCACGGTCAACACTCTTGGCACCAGCAGCCAGGAAATTAAATTGCCATGGGAAAGTCTGCTGTTAGGGATCTCTCCAGGGTACTGAAGAGCAATGGTGTCACTCTGGATATTAACATACGTCTGATACAGGCCATGGTCTTTGCAATCACTTGTTATGCATCAGAGAGCTGGACAATGACTAGGGAGGATAGAAGGAGGATTGATGCCTTTGAGGTGTGGTGCTGGAAAAGAGTAATGAATATACCATGGACTGCCAAGAAAACAAACAACATGGATTCAACCTGGAGAGGGTTAAACCAGACAGCTCCTTGGAGACAAGGATTCTGGGGCTTCGTCTGACATACTTTGGACATGCTGTAAGGAGGGACAGGTCCTTAGAGAGGGACATCATGCTTGGGAGGGTGGAGGGACAGCATAGGAAGGGAAGACCCTCCATGAGGTGAATTGATTCAGTGACTGGTGTAATCGGGATGGGTGTGTCAGAGGCCATGCAATTGGCACAGGATAGAGCAGGGTTTAGGGCTGTTGTACATAGGGTTGCTATGAGTCGCAAGCGACTTAAAGGCACCTGACAACAACAACAACATCTTATTTGACTATTTTACAACATTGGACTCAGCTGTCCTTTCCATCTTCTTTGAGTTTTGTGGTGCTACATTCTTCTAATTTTACTTTCTCTTCACAGACTTCTCTTAATTCTCCTTATCTTTTCAACCATTCTAAAATTTAGTGCTTCTTGAGACTTTTCCTGGCTCCTTTCCAATTTCTCTGTACATTCTTTTTCTAGATCATCTCAGCTGCCCTCTTCAAATTCTGATTAAGTTAATAACATCTAAACTTATATCTTTATCTCTCTCTTTTCGTCATCAGTCTTATAACCACTTGCCTAAATTATGTTCACTGAATATTCATAGACATCTCAAGTTAAACATAACTGAAACAGAACTCCTCATTACTCTGCCACAATGGTGTGATGCTTAACGTGTTACGTTGCATAGTGAGATTGGCCATTTCAATCCTGCATGGACTATGAGAATCGGCTTGATGGCAGTGAGTTCAGATTTTTAACTTCTCTGTTAAAACTGCTTCATCTAAGCTCTCCAACCCTGGTAAATGTCACTTCCATCCAGCTGGCCGGATCCATTCATCATCCTCCATGTGATTCATGCTTCTTCCGTTTTCTTTATCTACAATGCCCAATCCATTGGCACTCTCACATGCTCTCTTATTCTTACTGTTATGAAATCGGAACTGACTCAGAGGTGACCCTCAAGCTGGATTCCAGGGCTGTAAATTGCATGGAAGTGATTGTTTGTTTCTCCTACAGAGCCACTGGTGGATTCAAACTCTCAAAGAGGCATGACTTGGGTTGATAGCACAATTCTCTAAAGACTGAGCCACCAAAGCTCCCAGATCCAACGGCCAGATGTGAAACTTTTACTTCCAAAAATATGTCAATTTGTCCACTTGACTTTGTCCCCTTCACTGCCAACACCACCTCTTTACTCGCCATGTCTCATCTCTCCTCCAGTCTATTCATCAGCCTCATGAGTGCCCTTCCCTTTTCCTCCTGCGTTCATTCACCATAGAGTAGCTACAGTGACTTTTCTAAAACAAAATAATAAAAAGAGCTTACATTTATTGGATGTTTATTATGTGGTAAGAATTATAGAGCACTAAGCATTTTTTTTTTATTTTACTTTTTTGTGTGTGTGTACCGTCAAATCAGATCTGACTGGTACAGGAGGAGATTTTCCCTCCTTCCCTGGCAGAGCATCTGGTGGATTTGAACCGTTCGCCTCTGGAATTGTGGTTGCAGCTCCTTGCCACTAGGCCACCAGAGCTCCCCCTAAGAAAGGTAAGGCGCTCGCACTGCTGCGCAACTAGAGCACTAAGCATTTTATATCATCTCCATAACTCTACAAAGTATATCCTAACAATTCTATCTCAATGTTATATAGATAAGGAAACTGGGATGCAGATTAAGTAACTTGTGTCAAGTCCCATGGCTGACAAATGGTAGAATTTAGGTTTGGGCATACTGACTCCTCTTCCTTCAAGCTTATGTACCATACTGTATAGGACTGTGTCACTTGCTAACTACTACACATTTGGCACCCATATATAACAAACTGTCACTCTGCCACACTGTGCTGTGATCCTTTGGGGACAGGCTGTTGTAAAAAAATAGTGTTTTCACTGTCTGATTTTCAGATGTTAATTTCTTCTGGTCTATCTTAGTCTGGAAGCTCTGCTGAAACCTGTTCCACATCAATCATAGCAACACACAAAATGCCACTGACAGATTAAGGGTAGTGGCTGCATGGAAGGGGCATTGGCTGTAGTGGACTGCATGGAGGATATGAGTTCTACCACTAGACCCCCACTAAGTTATGGTGGCGTATCCAGGAGGCATTGCACTGCTGACTCAAAGGTGTCACCTTTCCGGCAATTCAAATCCACCAGTGATTCAGAGAAAAACAGGCAATCTCCTCCTGTGCTATTTACAACCTCTCAAAAACCTGCTGAAGAATCAGCTGTGAATTGGTTCTGGCTTCAATGGCAGTGAGTTTTGAGAGTCAGCCTCAAATATTTTGATGGCTTCTCTAACTCCTTATCCAGGATTGTAGGATCTTGTATGTCATGTCTTCTCCCTGTACTTCCAAATTCATTTCATGGTTCCTTTCAGGTTGCTATAGTCACTTGGCTCTTCCCTCCTGCTCTCTTCTCTGCCTTATGAAGGCAGGCAGTTACAGATTCCCACCTCAAATATTCCTGTCTTGATCTTTGCTTAACTTGCACCTTCTTGTTCTTCAGGTCTCATGTCACATTTTAAGTGTTCAGACAAACCTTCTTTCATCTTTTCATTTATTAAGTTGCTGTTGTTGTTAGGTGCAAGATAGGAAAGTAGGGTTTACTACAACTCATTGTTGTTGTTGTTGTTATGTGCCATCGAGTTACCTGCAACTCATAGCGACCCTGTGTGCAACAGCGCTAAACTCTTCCCTATCCTATGCCAATCTCACCATCTCCAACACCTATCTCTACTACCCTAGTCACTGAATCAATCCATCTCATTGAGGGTCTTCCTCTCCTGCGCTGTCCCTCCATCCTCCCAAGCATGACGTCCCCCTCCAAGGACTGGTTCCTCCTTGCAACATGTCCAAAGTATGTCAGACAAAGCCCCAGAATCCTTACCTCCAAGGAGCAGCCTGGTTTAACCTTCTCCAGGACAAACCTGTTTGTTTTCTTAGCAGTACATGATTTATTCAATAGTCTTCTCCAACACCACAGCTCAAAGGCATAAATTCTCCTTCTATCATCTCTACTCATTGTCCAGCTCTCTGATGCATGGCAAGCAATTGCAAAGACCATGGCATGTTATCAGGCGCACCTTAGTCCCCAAACTGACATCGTTGCACTTCAGAACTATAGAGAGGTCTCTAACCATACACTTTCCCATCACAATACACCTTTTAATTTCCTGGCTGCTGATGCCAAGAGTGTTGACTGTGGAGCCAAGCAAACTAAAGCTGTGAATAATCTCAGTCCCTTCACCATCTGTTACGATGCTGCCAATCGGCTCAGTGGTGAGAATCTTTGTTTTCTTGATATTGAGCCTCAATCCAATCTGAAGACTGCAGTCCCTGACCTTCCACAGCAAGTGCTTCAGGTCCTCCTCAGTTTCAGCAAGCAGGGTTGTGTCATCTGCATAACGCAGATTGTTTAGTAGGTTCTGACTCACAGACCATAAAAGAGTGATTTTATTAAAAGCAAACTGCCAGATGTCCTGTTTCATCCTCAGGATTTCCACTGTGCTCAAGCCCATTGTTACAGTCACTGTGTAAACTCATCAGTCTTTCTCTCTTTCGCAGACCATCAACCTGAAGTAGACCTGGTGTTATGTTTTTATCTCAGGCCCATATTTCTTTTCTCCTTAGCGCATAAAAACAGTTTGTAATTATACCTTTGCTTATTTATTTGTCTTTCTTCTCCACTTAAAGTAAGTTCTAAGAAGGCAGAGGCTATGTCTTAGCCATATTTGTGCATTCAGAGGCTAACACAGTACATAGAAGGAACTCCAGAAACATTGTTAAATAAGCATATATCTCTTTTTCTACCTCATGGTTTCTATTTACTCATCGTTTCTGTTTCCTGAGAACTTTGGTTTGTCACAGTCCCAACTCTTAACTCTTCCTACACATCCTCCCACTCAACATTATAGCCTCTCTTTACATTTTGTAGTCATAATTCTTGTTGCTAATTGCCTCAGTCACCTCATGTTTCCCAATTCACATTCCTGAGAGAGAAATAATGATCTGTTCAAACCTTTAAAGAAGGTCGGAGCACATTTGTAGCTCATCAACAACTGTGTATGGGCTAGATCCCCACTTCTGGCCCGAGTAGCTGTGCTGGAACCAGGGGTAGCAGGGATGTTACGTAATGAGCACTTCTGGGATAATCTCTCTGTTGCACCCTCCTGTCCAATTTCAAGATGAATAGATGCTGATTAGGCTGCAGAAATGCCTCCCTACCCTTATCTGACTGCCTCAGTCAGGCGTCTTTCATATTTGTGGTGCCTCAGAATGGCATTCATTCCATGTCTCATTTGGCACCATCCTTAGGCCTGCACCTGGGGGTACATGTCCCCCTCTTCACCCATTTCTTCTTCTCTGGATGTATGTCTACTGGGTTAAGAGAAACTACTTAGTGGCAGCATCTCTTCAAGTGGCACTCAGAGCATGTGCCGTACCTGCCATATCTTCCATTTGCTTCTGGATGAGGCAGGTCTGAGTGGGAGAGTCTGCATAGCATTTCCTTTCAACAGGAGTGGGGATTTAGCAGGCAGGGTGATTGGTACTTCAGCACAGGTTACTGCTGTCGTTGTTATGTGCCATCAAGTCAACTATGACTCATAATGATCCTAGACATAGTAGCTCTGAACCCTGATACCTGGGCCAATCTCACTACCTCTGACACACCTGCCCTCATGACTCTAGTAACTATGTCAATCTATCTCATTCGGGATCTTCCTCTCCTGTGCTGTCCTCCACTCTACCAAGCACGATGTCCTTCCCCAAGGACCAGTCCCTCCTGGTAACATGTCCAAAATATGTGAGATGGAGCCTCAAAATCCTTCATCCAAGGAATAACTTGGCTTCACCCTCTCTAGGACAGACATGTTAATTTTCTTGACAGTCTATGCTATGTTCAGTACTCTTCTCCAGCACCACAACACAAAGGCATCAATTTTTTTTCTGTCCTCCTTAGTCTCTAGACTGACAATGTTGCTCTTTAACACTCTGGAAAGGTCCCTGACAGAAGATTTTCTCAGTGCCATTTTTCTTTTGATTTCCTGACTGCTGATGCCAACAGTGTTGATTATAGAACTGAAATTCTTAAAAATCTTAATCTCTTTTCCATATATCATGATGCTGTAACCTTAGATATGCTCACCTGGTTGTGCCAAGAAATCTGAAGGACAACCACCTGGCCAACCGACTGGAAGAGATTCATGTTTATTTCTGTTCCAAGAAAAGGTGATCTAACAAAGTGTGGAAATTATCAAACAGTATCACTAATACCATATGCGAGCAAAATCCTACTGAAGAGCATCCAAAAATGACTGGAAGAATACACTGACAAAGAACTACCAGAAATAGAAGCAGGGCTTAGAGAGACTGTGGCACTAGGTTACTGCTAGACCAAGTAGTTAATCAGGCCTAGTTCTCTCACTGGGAAGCAGTTGTTCTCTAGGAAATCGGTCTCATTAGATTAATTGATAATATCAATATAATATCATTATTTACTTTCTTTCTGATAATTTTTTGAAATCTCAAATTTATTGCAATAGGTGGTTCTAACTCATAGCAACCTGCCTTCAGACTTCAGAGGCTATAAGTTGCAAAGGAAGAGACTGTAAATCTTTTGATGAGCAGCTGGTGTATTAGAACTGCAGAAATTTGGAGCCTTTTGGACTAGGCACACAACTCACTATGGAGTATACCACCAAAGATCCCAATCCAAAAACTGCTGTTATTGTTGTTGTGTGCCTTTGAGTTGGAACCAACCTATAGCTGACCCTTCAGCATATCACGTGGGAGGAGACTGCCCATCCTTCTCTTGTGGAGCAAGAGAGAATTCAAACCATGTGGATTCAAATCACTTGCCTTTGAGATTACAGCACAGCTTCTTACCCCTAAGACACCAGAGAATATTAAACTCAAATTGAAACCCTTTGCATTTACACAGCATTTCTAAAACTGCAAAAAGAGTGTAGTGTGTACCTCCAGCAAACTTGTAAGGTAGTATTATCATCTTAATTTTACAAATAAGGAAACTGAGGATTAATGATGTGAAATACATCATGAGATCATCTGATCAAATACATATGAGATCCCCCATATCTACCTCAAATCCAACATTTGAACCTTGGCCTCTAGATTCCCATTCGTAGGTTCCTTTCACTGTATCTTGCTGCCTCATTTCCTTTCTAGGATTATCTGTCATCTAGAGGATGTCCTCTAAGGAATTTATAAGGCCAACAATTTTTCCAGTGAAAAGTTCCAAAGGAATCTGATAATAATTGATGTTTTTTTAAAAGGGAATACCATAAGTAAGGTCTTACTCTGGACATTCAGTCCACTTATCAAGTGTCTGAATATTTATTTATTAAGCACCCACCATGTACCAGAAATCTGCTTTAAATACATTCTCACTATATTCATGTGAGGTAGTTATGGCTATAATGCCCACTTTATAAAGACACTGAGATTTAAGAGATTTTCATCACTGAACCAAAAGATCTAGTAGAAGGCATTGCTACGATCCTAATTTAGGTCTGTCTGACTCCTAAGCCTCTTTGCATTATATTAGATTCTCCTTTCTTCTTAACAGCTTTTTCACCTTGGTCAAGTTAATTTACATGCCCTTCAATTTCATTACTGGTAAAATAGGGGTATCAGGCTGGGGTTATTACAGGTTTATGAGCAATCCTGTAGTAAAAGAACCTATTCCAGAGAACATAGCAGACACCCACACTCTTTAAGTTTAGTTTGGATCTAAATCCTTTATACGTGAGAAGAAACTGAATTACCAACTCCAGTTGCCTATAGGGAACTGAATCTCTCTTATGAGGCTTTATCCTGCAGACGAAGTATTCTGGCCTAAATTGTGAAGACACAGGGCCTTAAGGGGTTCAACAGTCATCTTCCAGAAAAACAAGCCAATTCTGTGTTTCAGAGAAGAAAAAGAACCCACATTCACCCAGCCACAAAGTGTTGTTACTGGGAGCCAGCCAGCTGATTCTGGCTCATAGACATTCAGCAGGACAGAGTAGAACTGCCCCACAGGGTTTTTCAGGCTGTAGTCTTTTTGGGAAGATCTTTTGGAGATTTCCAAGTCTTTCTCTTAGGAATCTCCTGGGTAGATCTGAACTACCAACTCTTCAGTTAGCAGCCAAATGCTTAACCTTTATGCCACCAGGACTCCTTAGGCACAATGTAAAAGAGTGGGAATTAATAAGTGCTAAATAAAGATATTTGAATCTGTGCCTGACATACTTGATATCTTCCCCAAGACCAGGATGTGTGTGTGTGTGTGTGCCATCAAGTTGCCTGTGACTCATAGAGACCCTATGTACAACATCCTTAAACCCTGCTTTATCCCTTGCCAATTTTATTGTCTCTGACACAACCACTTCCGATACCCGGCGACTGAATCAATCCATCTCATCAAGGGTCTTCCTCTCCTGCACTGTCCCTCCACCCTCCCAAGCATGGTGTCCCTCTCCAAGAACTAGTTCCTCTTGCAACATGTCCAAAGTATGTCAAACAGAGCTTCAGAATCCATGACTCCAAGGAGCAGCCTGGTTTCACCCTCTCCAGGACAAATTTGTTTGCTCTCCTAGCAGTCCATGGTATATTCAGTACTCTTCTCCAGCACCACAGTTCAAAGACATCAATTCTCCTTCTGTCATCCCTAGTCACTGTCCAGCTCTCTGATGCATAGCAAGTATACACCATAGCATATATACACCAAGTATAGATAAAATAGGATCATGATTGATTTTTCTTTCCCCGTAAAACACAAGAGAAAGAAAATACCACAGGAGAAAGAAAATTCCAATAGTATTGATTTGTAATGGAAGCAGGAGAGGCATCCACTTCCTAAACAACATACCTCTGGAAACTCTATGAACTTTGATAAATGACAATAGTTACAGAAAGGCTTCAGGCCTTTTGTTCATAGGGTTGCTATGAGTTGTGCTCAAATCGACAACAACAACAAATATATGTGTACACACACACACACACACACACACACACACATTAATCTTACAATGATCCTAAGAGGTAGAACTTAAATTGATCTTCACTTCACAGACAAATCCACTGAGACTCAGAGTACTTATCCATAATCAGCACCCTTGGTATCAGCAGTCAGTTCAAGAGACGAATTGTACTGGGAAAATCTATTGTCAAGGATCTCTTTAAATTTCTGAGGAGCAGTGATATCATTTTGAAGACAAAGGTGCACTTAATTTATTGTCTTTCCACTCACTTGCTGTGCATCTGACAGCTGAGCAATGAAACTTTTGAGTTTTGATGTTGGAGAAGAGTACTTATTGGGTATCCTATGGACTGCCAAAAAACCAAACAGATATGCATTGGAGCTAGTGCAGCCAGAATGCAGCATTTTTGGAGGCAAAGATGATGGTTCATCTCACATTCTTAGGGCCCTTAGGGGCATCATGTTACAAAAGATCAGTGAAAGAGAAGAAAAGCCCCAAAGAGATGACACAGTGATGGCAACATCTGGCTCAAGTTGTTTCAGAGATGATGAGGATGGCACAGGAAAAAACAGGATGTACATCTGTTGCCTATAGAGTCACTATGAGTTGTACTTGATATCACCTAGCAACATCAACAAGCTAAGGGCACAACTAATTGGAAGTAGAGAAGGGAGTGAAGCCCATTTGGCACCACTGCCCCATTATTTTGGGTGTGTGCAGTCTGGCAGCTGTACAGTGAGTTAACCAGCCCTCTCACTAAGGACATTTTGGATGGAAACTGCTTCTTAGGTCAAACATGAGCCTGATATTTTGTCCATTCATTATTATAAAGAAAGAAAAAAGAATTCTACAGGCATCAGCACAATTTACTTCCTCTGCAGCACTATAGATAAAAACCAACATCTAAACAAATGACAGTAAAAGCACGTGATGAATGCATGAGTGAGAATAGTAACTAATCTTTGCACAGCACTTTTTGAATCACAGGGACATTCATAACTGTTGCCTTATTTGTTCTTTATATCACCACTTTAGGAGCCTGGACTGCCAAGTGTATTATGTATGAATCCACCAACGGCTTCACAGAAGGAAGACGACACAGTCAGAAACCTATTAGAGGGTCACCAGGAATTAAAATCAACTCAAAAGCAGTTTGTTTGTTTTAGCTTGGAGGCTCATGTGTGAAGCAGTTGGATTCTGGAAGATAGATTCTCTTGTTTTGGTGAGGGTTGGATGTGGACTGTTTGGTTGGTTTCTTTTTGTTCACAATCTGGTGTGAGCTGATTTGATTTAGCTAACAATGAGCTGTGAGCTGGAAGCCTCTTGTCTAGTCAACCAGGACCTGGTGGGCAGGCCTTGTTAAAAGACGGTTGTTAATTGTGTTTAAGATGAAAAGTCTTCTAAGTGGTACAGCACTTGTCTGTCAATTTGCTCTATGGGGTTGCTGTGATGCTAAACGTTGTGCCACTGGTGTGTCAAATGCCATAATGGTTACCCATCATGGACAGTGTTTGGTGGAACTCCCAGATTGAAACAGGCTTGCAAGCGGGAGTAATATCCACTTCCTAAACAATATGCCTCTGAAAACTCTATGAACATAGAAAAATGATACACAGTTCAGGTCTTTTGTTCATAGGGTTGCTATGAGTCATGCTCGACTTGAAGGCACTTCATAACAACAACAGTGGATCAAGTTTTCTCACTTCTTTAAGATAGATGCTGTTCCTTTCATTTCAAAGATGAAGAAACCAAGACTTAAATAAGTTTATTTCATATAAAAGGAGAAACGGATATGTATTATTTTGAGATCTGTCAAGCCCCATTCTCTGTGTTTCCTTTGGAGATCAAATAGCAGTTGATTTTTAAAGTTACATCCAATAACAAATTTATAGTAAACATACAAGAGGTATATTTAAAGATTCTCTGAGTATGCTCTATTGTACAGAGGGGTTTTGCAGGCCTGTTATTTTAGAAGTGGATGTTGAGGCCATCTTTCTATTCTGTCTTAGTTTGGATACTCTACTTTAGAACAATATATGACAGACATTTTACCAAAATGAACAGATGTATATAGAAGTATATATGTTATAAAAGTAACCAATAGATTCAGCGTTGGTACCCCTCCACCCTTGGCATGTGTGTCTTGTCCCATCTCCCTTCCTGAAACAGAAAAGTTTCATGAAACAACATATAATCAAGAGGCAATGGTAATGAAGGAGGAAGTTCAAGCTGCTCTGAAGGAATTGGCAAAAGGCAAGGCCCCAGGAATTGATGGAATGCAAACTGACATCTTTGAAGAAACAGACACTGTCCTGGTTTCACTTACTAGGTTGTGTCAAGAAATCTGGAGGACAACTAGCCAACTGAGTGGAAAGCATCCATGTTTATTCCCATTCCAAAAAATGGTGATCAAACAGAGTGTGGAAATTAATGAACAATATCACTAATATCACATGTAAGTAAAATCCTGCTGAAGATTATCCAAAATTTACTGTCACAGTACATTGACAGAGAACTACCAGAAATACCAGACTAGATTAGAAGAGGCCGTGACACTAGAGACATTATTGCCAATGTCAGATGGATCTTGGCTGAAAACAAAGAGTACCAGAAGAATGTCTATCTGTGTTTCATTGACTATGCAGCAGCATTTAACTGTTGGATCACAATAAATTGTGGCTAACCTTGAGATGTATGGAATTCCAGAATACTTGATTATACTCATTAGAAACCTATACTTCGGCCAGGAAGCAGTCATCAGAACAGGGAAACACTGCATAGCTCAAAATCAGGAAAGGTGTGTGCCAGCAATGCATCTGGTCTTCATACGTTTTCAATCTGTATGTAGACTAGATCATTTGGAATACTGGATTTTATGAGGAGAAATGTGGCATCAGGATTGGAGGGAGATTCATCAATAACCTGCATTATGCCGATGACACAACCTTGCCTGCTGAAACTGAGGAGGACCTGAAGCATTTGCTGCAGAAGGTCAAGGACTGTATGTAGTCTTCAATATGGATTGAAGCTAAACATCAAGAAGGCAATGATTCTCGCCAGTGGGCCAATTGACAGCATGATGATAGAGAAGAGACTGAGGTTGTTAATAATTTCAACTTGCTTGGCTCCACAATAAATACTCTTTGCACTAGCAGTCAGGAGACAAATTGCATTGAGGAAGTCTACCGTCAGAAACCTCTCCAAAGTGCTAAAGAGTAATGATGTCAGTCTAAAGACTAAGGTGCACCCGATCCAGGGATCCAGGCCAAGGGTTTCATAATTGCTTCAGAGAGCTGGACAGTGACAAAGGATGATAAAAGAAGAATTGATGCTTTCAAGTTGTGGTTCTAGAAAAGAGTCTTAAACATACCATGGATCGCCAAGAGAACAAACAGATCTGTCTTGGAGAGGGAAAAACCAAGTTTCTCCTTGGAGGCTAGGATTTTGAAGCTCTGTCTCACATACTTTGGGCACGGGGCCAGGAGGCACTATCTTTGGAGAAGGAAATCATGCTTGGAAGGATGGAGGGACAGCGCAGGAGAGAAAGACCTCGAATGAGATGGATTGATACAGTAACTGCGGCAAGGAGGATAGATGTGTTGGAGTCAATAAGACTGGCTCAGGACAGGGCAGAGTTCAGAGCCATTGTATATGTGGGTTGCTATGAGTTGTAGGCAACTAGATGGAATATAACAAGAACAAAAAAACATTTAAAACATAACAAGGCAAAAAGATTTTTAAAATATGAAAATGATGTGTAAACCAAACCAACAAATTTCTGTCAAATCAGAACCAACTAATAAGTGATCCTCCGGTGGATTTTCAGAAACTGTTAGTCACAGGAGGAGACTACCCAAAATTTTCCCTAGGAGCAGTAGATGGATTTGAACCCCCTGCCTTTGAGTTGGCAGTCCAATGTCCTACCTACTAGGCCACCAGAGCACCAGGCAAATAAGAATTTTATAATAATCTTAATATCTGTCAAAGAGAAATTTAAGTCTCAGACGATCACAAAGGCTAAAATGTTACATTGCTATGCTGTTAGGTGCTGTCTAGTCAGAACGAGCTCATAGCTTGTTCATCTTTCTCCTGACGAGCGGTTGGTGGATTCAAACTGTGTGCCTTTGGCTTGGCAGTGTATCTCCTTACCACTAAGCCACTAGAGCTCATATTCATAATATGCTACATATTTATAGATATAACAGGCAAGATGCATAGGTGTGTTGTGCTGCCAATCAAAAGATTATCAGTTTGAATCTACCAGCTGTCTTAGGGAAGAAAAATAGACAGTCTCCTCCTATTAAGATTTGTAACCTCGAAAACCCAGTAGAGACTCAATATCAGTCAGAACTGATTTAAAGGCAGTGGATTACAAGAAACTAAGGATCCCTGATGGCACAGTGTGTTAAGTACTGGGCTGCTAACTTAAAAGTTGGTGGTTCAAACCCACCAGTCACTCTGTGGTAGAAAGATGAATCGGCCTCCTCTCTTTAGGGTTGACACCCTCAGAAACCTGAGAGAGGGTCACCATGAGTCTAAACCAACTCAATGACAGTTGCTGTTAGGTTCTAATCCAGTTAATTCCAACTCACAGAGACCCTATGAACAATAGATTCAAACTTTACCCTATCCAGTATCACATTAACAAGTTCCAAAACATTCAAGTTCATTGTTGTAGTGTTGAGTCCAGTGCGACTCCTAGCAACCCTATGAACAAAAAATTTGAACCTTGTTCTATAATTATTGCGTTTCTCTAAGTTCATAGGATTCCCAGAGGCATGTTGTTTAAGAAGTGGGTGCTGCTCGAATGGGTTTTTATTTAGTGTGCTCCCTGCCCCTGCCAGGTCTTATCAGAACAGATATCAAGCAGATAGAAAATAAGCAGATCTACTGAAGCCTTAACTGATATATTTGACATTTTTCAAAAATTCTACACCAAAACAAAACTCAGGAGATAGGAAAAATGAAAACAGGAAATCCAAGATGGAATTAGAAGAGTGCCTTGAGGTGGAAGTAGGAAATCACATTGAAAGAATTACAACTAACATCACAAAACAAAATGGATCCAACTTGTTCAGGGAGAAACTAATTTGCTCTGTAAATTTTAACATATCACAAAGGATTTTTTTTAAAAAAATCCTATACCTTACCAAGAATGAGGGAGCTCTGGTGGTGTTGTCCACAGGGAATAGTAGGCTAACCCAAAGGCCAAGCCTCTGTGGTGGTTCAAAGCCACCAGTGACTCTGCAGAAGAAAGGACAGTCTCCTCCCATGCATTATATAGCCTCAGCAACTCAACTCAGCTATGTCAGCGACTATTCTATACAATAGTGGTCTCCACCAGCATGTCTGCAATGCAGGAAGAAGTGTGAGTGCCTGAGTTTCCAGCTGATGCCCCTTTGAACCTCACCATGAATGGCTGGGATGAGTTGACCAAAACCCAAACAGATTAGGAGAGGATGGTCCATGCTGTAAGCTGGGGTCAATTACTGAAATTTGATGGCCTTCTCTGGACTGATCTTTGCTTATGGATGCAGATGCTCAAAGTTTCCAAGCTGAACAGAGGATCCTTCAGCCAAAGGTACATACTTGTTTCTTCAGAGTACTGGCTTAATAGGGATAGCCAACTCAGTAATTTGCTATCTAAGAGGGGGATATTAGGGTATGAGGCATGAAGCAGCTAGCTTACATGCTTTCATGAAAGTAGTTATTGGTAAGATGATTGTAAGGGGAGGGGAGCCCCCCAATATAGTAGATGAAATATAATAGAAATGAAAGGCTATATAAAATACAATGTACATTCATGAAACGCAATGTGTATGAATAATAAAAAAGTGAGCTCTAGAAGGTTTTAAAGAAAATAAATGTGAAAGGAAAACAAAAAGCTAATAGAGAAATATGAGATAGAGGACAAACTTTAAAAGTACAAATTAAAAGACAAAAATAATGTATAACTGTAATTTCTGATGTTGTTATGCACTGTTGAGTCACCTGTGACCTGTAGCAACCCTATGTATAGCAGCTCTGAACCCTGCCATGTCTTGAGCCAGTCTCAGTAATTCTGACACACCAACCCTCCATTGCTCCAGTTACTGTATCAATCCATCTCAACTGGGGTCTTCCTCTCCTGCACTGTCCATCCACCCTTCCAAGCATGGTGTCGTACAAAGACCCGTCTCTCCTGGCCACATACCCAAAGTATGTGAGATGGAGCTTAAAAATCCTAGCCTTCAAGGAGAAACTTGGTTTCACCCTCTTCAAGACAGATCTATTTGTTCTCTTGGCAGTCCATGGTATGTTCAAGACTTCTCTAGTATCACAATTTGAAGGCATCTATTCTTCTGCTGTCATCCTTAGTCATTGTCCATAGCAAGTAATTGTGAAGATCATGGCCTAGATAAGGTGCACTTTAGTCTCTAGATTGACATCATTGGTTTTCAGTACTCTAGAGAAGTCCCTAACAGCAGATTTTCCCAATGCAATTTGTCCTTTGATTTCCTAACTGCTAGTGTCAAGAGTGTTGACTGTAGAGCTGACTAAGCTGTAATTGTTAACAACCTCAAACCCTTCTTCATCCATCATGGTGATGCCAATTGGTGAGAATTGGTGACAGTGGTGAGAATCTTTGTCTTCTTGATGTTGAGCTTCAATCCATATTGAAGACTATAGTCCTTCACCTTCTGCAGCAAGTATTTCAGGTCCTCCTCAGTTTCAGCAAACAAAGTTGTGTCATATGCATAATGTAGGTTGTTAATGAATCTTCCTCCAATCCTATTGCCACATTCCTCCTCATAAAGCCCTGCTTGCCTGCATACAGATTGAAAAGGTATGGAGACAGGATGCATCCCTGACTCACTCCTTTCCTGATTTTAACCATGCAGTGTTTCCCTGTTCTGTTCTGAGGACTGCTTCCTGGTCCAACTATAAGTTTCGCATAAGCACAATCAAGTGTTCTGGGATCCCCATTTTCCTCAAGGTTAGCCAAAATTTGTGTGATCCACACAGTTAAATGCCTTTGCATAGTCAATGAAACACAGATAGACATTCCTCTGGTACTCTTTGCTTTCAGCCAAGATCCATCTGACATTGGCAATAATATCTCTAGTGCCACAACGTCTTCTAAAGTCAGCTTGTATTTCTGGTAATTCTCTGTCAGTGTACTGTTCCAGTCATTTCTGGATCATTTGCCACAGGATTTTGCTTGTGTGTGATATTAATGATATTGTTCAATAGTTTCCATAGTCTGTCAGGTCACCTTTGGGAATGGGAATAAATATGGATCTCTTCCAGTCAGTTGGCCAAGTAGTTGTTCTCCAGATTTCTTGGCACAACTTGGTGAGCACATGCAGAGCAGCATCTGTTTGCTGAAATAAGTCAATTGGTATTCCACCAGTTCCCTGAGGCTTTATTTTTTGCCTAGTCCTTCAGAGCAGCCTGAACTTCCTAGGCAGGGTTCAGAGCTGTTGTGAATAGGTTTGCTATGAGTTGTAGATGATTCGATGACAGATAACAACAATAGCAATATGCAGACTCTTGCAAGCAAATAAAAGGGAAGTAATCTATAGAAGCAAAAGATATCAACAGAGAGGAAATATCAGAAGACATATGAAGAGATGCTGAAAAACATTAGATAAATGTTAATTAAACAGCAATATGCTATCCCTTACATCTATCAAGCTGTAACATTTGAATGCTTGAAAATGCCAAGAACACAGGGTGTAGGCCTGCTAGGAGAATCTTCATGCTTTGCTGGCATGGATTATTTAGAAAAGAGTTGGGAGTAATCTAGCATGTTGTTGTTATGTGCCATCGAGTCGCTTGTGACTCATAGTGACTCTTTGTACAACAGCCCTGAAACCTGCTCTATCCTGTGCCAATTCTACTGTCTCTGACACACCTATCCTCATTACCCAGACACTGTATCAGCCCATCTCATCGAGGGTCTCCCTCTCTTTCTCTGTCCCTGTACCCTTAGAGGCATAATGTCCCTCTCCCAGGACCGGTCTCTCCTTGCAACATGTCCAAAGTTATGTCAGACAAAGCCTAAGAATCCTTGCCTTCAAGGAGCAGCCAGGCTTCACCCTCTCTAGGAAAAAAACTTGCTTGTTCTCCTAGCAATCCATGGTATATTCAAAACTCTTCCCCAGCACCATAGCTCAAATGCATCAATTCTCTTTCTATCATCCCTAGTCTACCTCTCTGATGCGTAGCAAGCAATTGCAAAGACTACGGCCTGGATCAGGTGCACCCAGTGACTATAACTATACAAATTAATAATGCACACATTCTCTGACCCCTAACTTCCAATCTGGGATATATCTTACATACATTCTTATGTACATAAGAGACACTGCATAAGAATATTCAGTGCACTGTTATTTATGGTGTCAGGAACTTGACATCAACCTGGCTGTCTATCAGTAGGAGAAAAGGTAGTTAATGTGATAGATGTTATTATGCAGCAATTGGAAGCCATGGAATAGATATAATACAAATACATTTTAAAATTTTGCTTGGTGAAAAATACGAAGAAACAAGCAAATAAAAATAATTAATCACAGTAACATTTTTATAAACTAAAAATGCACTCACAAAAAAGTCCACATATTTTGACACACACATACACACAAATGCATATTAAAAGACGCACTGCGTTGCTATATGTGAATGAGAAAAGGAATAGAAGGGGGAAAAATAAATGAAAACATTTTAGAGTGACATTGTCAGTAGTTGAAGCTGATCAAAAGGCTCTACAAGCATTTCCTTGATGAGATTCATTCCTAAGCGTGTCTTTAAGTCAAATTTGTAAATAAATCAAAACAGTTGCATATTTAACCCTATTTTAGCCCAAGAACTATGGGAGAGAGATGTGGAAATCTGCTTCCACGAAGATTTTGTTGTTGTTGTATCCCATCAAGTTGTAACAGGCCCATAGCTAACTCTCTGGCAGGTTTTCAGAGGCAGTTAATCGCGTGGGAGGAGACTGCCCATCGATGAAGATTTACTGCCTTGGAAACCCTATAAGGCAGTTGTACTCTGTCCTTCAGGGTTGCTATGAATCAGAATCAGCTCAATGGCAATGAATTCTTTGGATTAGTACAAGAAAGAGGCTCAAAGCCTTTTCAATGATTTAAAAACACATGCAGCAAGTAAAAATGATAGTGATAAAGAATTTGTTTGAAGTAGGGATTGCTTCAATCCTTTCAAAGTGAAAACAGATTTACATAACATAAAAGAGCAAGTCTGAGTTGCTGAGTTGTTAGTAAGTTGAATGTTCCTGGCTCACTGTATTGAGGATGTGATTAACTACATCCTCTGTACCCAAGATTAAACCAACCAATTAGTAAACACAACACTAAAAGGAAAATGCAGTAAGTACTGTATGGTTATGTTTAGTTATTGGGATTATGAGTCTTTTTTTTTCTTCTTACACTATAGACTCTAAATTTTTTTCACTGGACATATTATTACTTCTGAAAATGAAAAGTATATTTACTTTAAAAAAGTTAATCTGCTGGACTATGGTTAAGAGCCAGAATGATGATATTCACAGGACAATTCCTAGAAAGGAAAAATTTTTTAAAAATAAAAAGCCTTTGTGCAGAACAAGTGAAATTAATTCAGTATGCATGTTTTTTCTTTTTCTTAATTTCTGGGAAAATGTTTTCACAATGAATTAAAAGACAAGATAAAGAAAACTTAATGAAAGTTAAAAATCATCAACCTTAAAAAATATAATTTTATGTATGTTTATCTTCCATGGAATTTTGAAAGAAAATCATTATCTGGTGATACTGAAAATATGTAACAATTGGTGGAGCACAAGCCTGACTAATCAGAGTAGACATTAGGTAGTAAACAATGTTCTTATGACTGAAATCTCTAAAACATAGATTGCCCCACACTCCAGACCTCCAGACCATAGAAAAAAATGTTCTAGAGCAGTCCTTTGAATCAAAAAACTATTCCAGTAACCAATCTGCAAAGGAATGGAAAAGGGTAACTCTTCCTGATATCCCTGCCCCACTTCCTGTCATCCAGGTGTCCCACTGACCTTTGCCCCTGGAATCTGGTCTGCACATTTCTCTTTCCATTGGATAGACTTTGCTATCCTTCATAACCTGATTCAAAACTCTTTTCCTTCAGAAACTTTCTCACCACTCAGTAATAACAGACATTCACTCACTCAGTAGCCTCATATAATGAAAGCATATGTTTACAAACCAGAAAAACATGAGTTCTGAAACCTGCCCTACACCTTACTAGCTATTTGACCCTAAGCAGGGTACTTTGTGCTGTGAGGAATTTCTTCAGCCATTACAGGAAGATAACAACTTTCTTTATAATGGCTGATACAAGGATTAAGTGAATGCTTCATTGTTGTTGTTGTTATTGTATGCCTTTGAATCAATTCTAACTCAAGACCTGACATGACTGAGTAGAACTGCCTCTTACGGTTTCCATGGGTTTATGGAAGAAGACTTCATGGCCTTGGTAGCACAATGGTTATGTGTTTTGGTTAGTTGCTAACCAAAAGATGGCTGATTTGAACCATTTGCTGCCCCTCAGGAGAAAGACGTGACACTCTGCTGTAACTAAATGGCAGTTCTATTCTGTGCTGTAAGGTTGCTATGAGTTAGAATCCACTTGATGGCAATGAGTTGAGAGGTTTTTATTTAACATTGATGGGGAACAGATTGCTAGGTCTTTTCATGCAGAACTACTGGTGGGTTGAACTGCTGGCCTTTCACTTAGCAGATAAGCAGCTTAACCTTGTAGCACCTGTGTTGTTGAGTGTGTTGTGAGAACTCCACAGAAATTATGAGAAAGTGCTTTAGAATTTGTGAGGAGCTATGTTGACATGGGGCATTTTGAATTAGATAATCATATGATCTACCCAGAAATGAAGAGGTGAGGAAAAATGGGGCCACATTCATTGTTAAAAAGACCACTTTTAGATCCATCTTGAAAGAGTGTTGTGAGCACAGGATACTATCCATACACATACAAGGAAGACTGTTGTTATGTGATGTTGAGTAGCCTGCAACTCATAGCAAGCCTATGTACAAAGCCCTGAAGCCTGCCCTGTCCTGAACCAGGCTCACTGACTCAACACACCTACCTGCATTGCCGCAGTTACTGTTTCAATCCATCTCGTGCAGGATCTTCTTCTCCTGTGCTGTCCCTCCACTCTTCTGAGCATGATGTCCTCCTCCAAGGATCGGTCCCTCCTGACCACATGCCCAATGTACTTGAGATGGAACTTCAAAATCCCAACTTCCAAGGAGAAACATGGTATCACCCTCTCTCCAAAGACAGACCTGTTTGGTTTTTTGGTTCAGGACTCTTCTACAGCACCACAACTCAAAGGCATCAATTCTTTTTCTATCATCCTTAGTCATTGTCCAGCACTCTGATGCACAGCAAGTAATTGTGAAAACCATGGCCTGGATCAGGTGCACCTTAGTCTCTAGACAAACATCATTGCTTCTCGGTACTCTGGAGAGGTCCCTGAGAGCAGATTTCCCAGTGCAGTCAGAAAAATGTTTATTTGTGTATTATTGACTATGCAATCTGTATACAGAGCAAATAATTCACGAAGCTGAATTCAATGAAGAGGAAAGTGGCATCAGAATTGGAGCAAGACTCATCTGCATTATACTGATGACATAATTTTACCTGCTGAAAGTGAGGCAGATAAGCAGCCTTTGCTGCAGAGGATCAAGGACTACAGCCTTTGGTATGCTTTATATCTCAACATCAAGAAAACAAAGGTCCTCATCACAGGGCCAACAGTCAACATTATGGCAGATGTCAATGATTTAATTTTGCTTGGATCAACAATCAACATTCATGGTAACAGCAGTCAAGAAATCAGGAAATGTATTTCATTGGGCAAATCTGTTGTCAGGGACCTCTCCAAAATGCTTAAAAGCAATGATGTCAGTTTGAAGACTAAAGTGTGCTTGAGTTAGACTACGATCTTTCAATTTGCTGCTATCATCAGAGTGCTAGTCAATGAATAAGGATGCAAAAAAAAAAAAAATAGAATTTTTGCTTTTAATTTGTGGTGCTAGAGAAGATTGCTGAATATCCTATGGGCTATGAAAAGAACAAACAGATATATCTTGGAGAAAATGCAGCCAGAGTGCTCCTTGGAGGCAAAGATTACAAAGCTTCATCTTTCATACACTGGACATGTAGGTAGGTGAGAAAAAAAATGAGGCTTGGAAAGGGACATCATGCTTGGAAGACCACCAACAAGATGGATTGACATGGTGACTTCAGCAGTGGGCTCTAATGTGTCAGAGATGATGAGGATCGCACAGGATAGGGCAGGTTTCAGGTTGGCTGTTCATAAGGTCATATGCATGCTATGAATCATACTTGACCCTATGGCACCTAACAACTGCAACAACAACAACTTGTAAAACAGCTATGATTATTTTTAAAGTAGGATACAAAATAGCACAGAAGCAAAAGGACTTTTCATTAAGCACTTTTCTTTATGTTAAAACAAAGTCACAAGTACATCTGTTAGCACTGCTTGGCAGATACTAATATAAACATTTCAGGAAAATGAAATCCTTGAGTGTTTAGGGATAAACTGAAAGGAAGAATCGTGTTTATATAAATGTTTTTTGTTGTGTGCTATTGAGTCAGAATCGGCTCTTGGCTGACCCTCCAGTGGGTTTTCAGAGGCTGTAAATTGCATAGGAGGAGATTGCCCATCTTTCTCCCCTGGAGAAGCTGGCGGATTCGAACTGTGTTCCTTTGGGTTGGCAGCACAACTCCTTACCAACAATTTAATAAACACTTTAATAATGACAGTGGTGATAGCTATTACTTACTGTTGATTGTATATCATATCAGGAACTCTATTCTACACTTAAACTCGATTAATTGCCATTAAAGTATCATAACTAGGAATTGCCACTATCTTTTTACTGATGAAAGAGCCTTAGTGATGTAAAGTGCTACACACTGGACTGTTAACCAAAAGGTCAATAATTCAAATTCTTCACCTTTTCTGTGGCAAAAAAAAGGACAATAAAAGCTGAATGAATTAGATAATTTTTTTTTAAAAGATGGACAGTCTGTTGGAAAAATGCATAGCCTCAGAACCTGATGAAATGTTGCTGATGAGCAACACAACAGTGATGAGGTTTTGCTTTTTTCCTTCATTAAGAAAACAGAGAGCCCTGTTGGCTTCGTGGTAAGGAATTGCACTGTCAGTGCAAGGTACATGGTTCAAATTCACTACCAGCTGCTCTGCAGGGAAAGATGGGCAGTCAAATTCCATACAATTGACTGCCTCCAAAAAACCACTGGAGGGTCAGCTCTGGGTCTGTTCTGATTCTATGGTACATGACAACAACAACAAGGAAATAGAAGCCCCAAGAGATGATGTGGCTTTCCCAAAATTGTACAGAGCAAGAGAGGTAAGGTAGAAATAAAAATTAAAGCTCATTCAGAAAAAGAAGTAGTTTTTCTCCTCATCTTTTATCAACCTGATAAGCATTTCTTTTTTTAAGCAACATAATTTTTCTCTGCGTGTAACAACTTCCACCCCCACCCCAGTTACAGTTCATCTCTCTGGTCAGCATGGGTTTTATTTTTACCCAGAAGTGCACTTTCAGCATTCTCTTCCTTTATCTGCCTGCCGTTTCCCAGCTCCTCAGCAGGATCCTTTTCACTTCCCTCTTCTTCAAGACCCCAGATGTCTTCACCCTCCTCCTTTTCCTTTTTTTTCCTAGCCTCTTCTTCCTGTTTTCTTTTTTCCATTTCTTCGTACAGTTCTCTCCATTGCTTCTCTAAGTCCTGTTTAGAAGATGAAGTTACAGTTTACATGTGATATAAACAAAGTAACCCACTTTAGAAATTATCTGGCATCTTCCCACACTTTTAAAGATTTCTGGATGGTGTTTATATATATACGTGTTTTTCATGTGAGTGGGGTAAAAAGAAGTGTGTGAGTCTGTGTGTGTGCACATGTGTGATTTGTTCATAAATAAAATTGTTCTAGCTTCCACAAACATTTATTGAATACCTACTGCATTGCCAAGCTCAGTGCCAGACATTCTGCACGAATTATTTTTATTCTTCACAGCAGTGAGATGAGGTAAGTGTTACTAGTCTCGCTTTGAAGATGAAAAGATTTGAAGCTTGGACTGATTAAGTGATAGTAAATGAGTAGTGGAGCTAGAATTAGAAAGGAGACGAGGCTTTCAGGCTCTGAGTCTAGCCCTTTTATAATGTCACAGTAACACAGTCTTTATGGAATTCTTGGAATTTGCTTTAAAACTGTGACCAGTACATATCTGAATTAAGTCAGAAACAAGATTTCTTGTATCTGTTCTTTAATATGTTCATCCAGGTCTACAAATTTATTCCCAAATTCATATTTATTGACTTTTCTATTCAAAAGGATCTAATACTTAGACCAGTCTTCTTTATGCTTTCAATCTTTACCTACAACATCTGGATTAAATGATCTTTCTCCCAGCCTTAGGAGACAAAGCCACATTGAAGACCTGCATGTCCAATAAACTGGGCCTTCATTAGTATCTTGCTGAGAGCACATGTTTCCATCAAGATTGGAGAAACAAATGTCTTTTGCAATCAGACACTTAATAGACTCCCATTAGTCTTTAGAGTTGTGTAGTATTCCACTGTATGTGTGTACCACATGTGTTTATCCACTCTTTGGTTGGTGAGTACTTAGATTGTTTCCATCTTTTTGCTTCTGTGAATAACGCTGCAGTGAACAGAAGCGTGAAAATGTCTACACCATTGTTCTTCTACCTCTACAATATACCTAAGAATTGTATTGTTGAATCATTAAGTATTTTTATTTCTAGCTTTTTGAGGAAGCCACACTCTCTTTCGTATTGGTTGTTCTATTTTACAACATAACCACTCCAGTTTCTCCATACCTCACCAGCATTTGTTGCTTTCTGTTTAATATTTTTCAGCAGCACTATTGTGTTTTTCCCTTATTTTGCAGGCATAAGATGGTATCTCATTGTAATTTTGCTTTGGACTCTAATGGATAGCACAAGAATATGCAGTGCCTGGACGTGATGACACTTAACAATAATAGTGGCTAATTATAATAGGGATCTTTTCACAAGTTTCTTAGCCACCTGAATCTCCTCTTGAGAGTCTATTAATTTCCTTTGCCCTATTTTTTTCCTAGGATTGCTTATCTGTTTGTTGTTGAGTTGTTGAAATTTTCCATGTATTTTAGAGAATAGATCCTTATTAGGTATATCATTGTCAAGTTCCCCCCCCCCAATATGTAGGTTCTTTTTTCATTCTTTTAGTAAAGTCAAGAATTTTATTTTTGTGACGTCCCAGTTATCTGATTTTTCTTCTATTGTTCATGCATATTTGTGTAGATGTCATCTACTCTTACTTACCAAAGATAGTGCTCCAGAAATTCTCTCCTGCTTCCCCCCCCCATGCAGTATTAGCATATGTGTGGGCTAATCATATCTTGTTTCTCTGTGCCATCAAGTTAGAACAGACTGATAGCTGACCATTTCAGAGGCAGTAAATCACTTGGGAGGATTTTGTCCATCCTTCTTCTGCAAAGTAGCTGGAGTATTTGAACGACATGCCTTTGGGTTTGCAGCACTGCTACTTATCACTAGGTCATTAGAGCTCCCTTAATGATACCTTGGGGGAAAATTCTTCAACATTCTCCTTCACACACCATCCTATTCTCTTTCTGTGTGTTTGTGTGTGTTTTCTTGTTGTGTACCATCAAACTGGATCCAACCGCCACAGGGGGAGATTGTCTCTCCTTCTCAAGTGGAGAATCTAGATTATCCTATTCTCTTCACCTTCTTTTTTTTTATTAATATTTTTTTAATTGGGAAAAACATATTGGGGGTACAAGGAGGTGAGGGTTGGGGGCAGAAGGGTGAGGATGGGCCAGGATGCAGTTGCAG
>NW_006399755.1:6639904-6641401 GCF_000299155.1 Elephantulus edwardii
GAGCTTAAAGCCCCTGATGGCTCTGGGCGCTGACTCTCACCAGTGGCTATGGATGAAGTCACAGGCGATTTTCAGCCAGTGCCGGTCTCTTCACCTTCTTATAGCAAGATTCCGCAAAAGGTGAGTTCACACTTGCTGTTTCCAGTTTTTCCTCCTGTTCTTTATTGAACCCATCTTTGCTTATATGTCTTTGCTGAAATTACTCTTGTCAAAGTGACTAGTGAGCTCCATGTTACCAAATTTAGTGGCCTGTTGTTGTGGGGGGGGTTTAGTTGTTGTTGGGGGTTTTTTGGTGTGTGTGTGTGTGTGTGTGTGTGTGTGTACTGTCAAATCAGATCTGACTGGTACAGGAGCAGATTGTCTCTCTTTCTCCAGCTGAGCATCTGGTGGATTCGAACTACACACCTCTGGGATTGCAGTGCAGCTTCTTGCCACTAGGCCAATAGAGCTCCCTTGTGGCCTGTTTTTAAACCTTTGTTTCTTTTGATGATTTTTCACAAATGAGTACTCCTTTTTCATGGGAATACTTTTCTTCACTTGGACTATAGGATACTATATTCTGTCTTGTTTTTTTCCTACCTTGCTGCCTACTATTTCTTAGACTTCTTTCTGATTCTACTTTATCTTCCTGATGTCTACACATTGAGGGGTCCTCAAAGTTTGCCTATGAATCTCCTTTAAATACATATTCAATCCTTATGGAATTTCATAACCTAAAGTTCATGAAGAGAGCTCTAGTGGCTTCTTCTTATCATTAGGTTCCATTGAGTCAAGTATGACTCATAGCGACCATATGAACAATTCATGTGAACCCTGTCCTACCTTGTGCTGCTATCCTCATAATCTCTGACACACGCAGTCACTGCAGCAATCCACCTGGTTGAAGGTTTTCTTCTCCTTCGCTATCCCTCCACCTCACCATCTCACATAAATATATGACTTCTTTATATATTTCTTACTAGTCTTCCCTAACTAAATGCAAACACCACAAGGGCAGAAATTGTTTTGCTTACTGCTATATCCCAACAACCATAACAATGCTTTGAAAAGGCATTCAACAAATATTTGTCATGTAAGTATATAGTTTAATAAATGGATGTATTTTAATAACTGCCTATGTAACAACTAAAATTTATTAATATAATTAATAGCTACCATGTACTTATCACTATTATATGTTAGCCATTTCTTTCTAAATTTAGTTGTTATAAATTTGGAAACTGCAGTTGGTAAGTTATGGAAACTTAATTTGAAATTATACGGTCTCTCTGCAAATTCATGCCTTTAACTGATATGTAATATTGCCTCAAAGGAGCCCTGGTGGTACAAAACGTCCTTAGCATACTTGGCTGTTAATAAAAAAGTTGACAGTTCAAACCCACCAACTCCATGGGGAAAAGACCTGGTGATTTGCATCCATAAAGATTACAGTTAAGAAACCCTATGGGGACATGCCTTGGGGACATGCCTGATAAGGGACTTATATCTAGAATTTAT
>NW_006399755.1:6641951-6650322 GCF_000299155.1 Elephantulus edwardii
GACCATGGAAGACATTATGCTGAGTAAACGATCTCAGTCACAAAAGACAAATACTGCATAATTCTATTATTATAAAACAGGACCGGCATGGGGGTTGGGGGAAACTAAAAAAAGAGGGGATAAATAATGTGCATGGCATTGAAACAGACAAGGGAGAGGACTATATAAAAGGAATATATGATTAGGTATTATTGGCATGACATGAGTTCAGAATAAGAGCTGCATAGTAAAGTACATTGGGCAAGGGGACTGTATAACAATGCAAGAATTCTTTTTTCCAAAGAGAAAAGCAAACTGAGATGGGGGGGAGGGTGCAGGGAGAAAAAATATACAACAATGAGTGAATGAATGGAAATCCAAGTTCTCCATAAACTTTCATTAAAATCTCAAAAGAATTCTAAATTTTTTTTTTTTAAAAAAACAACAACCCAATGGTTCAAATCCACCAGATGCTCTGCTGGAGATGGAGGGGCAATCTCCTCCTGTACCAGTCAGATGTGATTTGACAGTACACACATACAAAAATAATAAAATTTTTAAAAAACAAACAAACCCCCCAAAACCATGTCCACAAGAGCCAGAGCATGTATCCCACCTGAGTTTAGAGATAATCTCAAAAAAAGTTTTAATGTGTTGTAAAGGACTGAATTGCGTTTTTCAAAATATTTCTATTACCTTGGGGAGGGGGAATAAAAAGAAGGGAAATAGTAGGGTAGGAGGACTAATGGAGATAAGAATTATGAGGAAGAAGTGGGGAGAGTGAAGTGACCTTGTGGGTATTGTAATGTTATGAAACAAAATATATATGAAGGATTGGATGAAAAAGTAATATACTTTGTAAACTTTTATGAAAATGACAATAAATTTTTTTAAAAAAAAAAAGAAACCCTAGGAAAAGGTTGGGCAGGGAGGAAAATATGCAACAATGAATGAATGGAAAAAAAAGAAATAAACATTATATCTAACTATGAACAACAACAAAAAAGAAAATCTATGGGACAGTTCTATGTTATTATGTAGAGTTATAATGAATAAAAAACCCCCAACATCTTGATAACTCCTAACATCAATAAAAATATGCCTCAGTGAAATATTATATGATAACCCCTCAAAAAAAATCAAGAAGCTAAGTATAAAAATCAAATCAAATTTGCTCTTTTCTCAATGACTCCTTCAGTGCTTTGTGGAGGTATCATGGTATAATTTTGAATGATTACAGAAATGAGAAAAGAGGGAAAGGGGAATAAACACTAATAGACAAATTGGGTGAAGGGCAGGCAATATATAATATATTGATTTGACATTGTAATTATATATTATCTTTAATGCTATTAAAATGTATATGATCACATGGACTTGTCATTATAATGATGCAAGACAAAATGTGTATGAATGATTGAATGTAAAAACAATGATTTATAAACTTTCCCTTAAATTTAAAAAAGAAGTATCCTCCCAGATAATGTATTTTTTAAAAAATGTTAACATATACAAACAATCAGAAAAAAAATGTTTTGGTGTCTATGTTTTGCTAGTGTGATGAGCAGAGTTCAACTGGCCTATTGGGTAATCAAGCACTGACCATAAACCTGCTGGAATGGACCTTCCAGCAAAACCAGGAAGTCTGGACTAGGGGTGTTACCATCATGAGGCTATCATCCTCAGTACCACCCCACCCACAGGATATTTCTGAGAACAGGAGAACTGGTAAACAACCCTAGCAACTTCCTGTCTTCTCCAAGCCATCAATATCAGAAAGGGGGATGGCAGCTCCTTCTACATCACAATCCTCAACAGCAGAATAACCCAGCACGAAGCAGCAGAACCTGTGAGTGCCACCAAGAAGAGCATGAAACAACAGACAGCATGAGTTTAGAGTTTAAATTCTAATCCAAGAAGTTAACGGCTGTATGTGACCTTAGGTGAGATTTTATATATATATAAATGTGTGTATATATACAAATGTGTATATACATATGAATGTGTATATACATATATATGTGTGTATATATATGAATGTGTATATACATATATTTGTGTGTATATATGTGTGTGTATACACACTCTGAAATTTAGAAATTTCTGAATCTCAGTTCCAAGGCCTGAATAAATGTGAAAAGAAAAAAAAAATAGCATCTATCTCCATGAGCTTAAAGGGCTAACTTCTGGAAAAGGTTCAAAGAGTCATCAACAGAATTGCAGCTACCTAAAGAATTTGAGTTCTTTGCCTCTGCTTCCTAAGGTCATGTGACTAGCAAATGAGGCAATGATGTGTAAAGCTAATTTCTGAAACACCAGAGCAGCACAACTGAGAAGTCACCTCTGGAGGTCAGGGTGGGAAGCACCTTACTTTTCTTATTCCCCAGGTTTTGTTTCCAACTTCTTCAGCAAACTCTTCATTATTCGTAAGAAGGAAATTGTCAAAGATACTTCCTGATTTCACCTGTTAAAATGAAAGCAATTAGATTATTAGAATATGTCCTATCAGTATTTATTTGTTATGTTGTTGTTGTTGATTGCTGTCAAGTAGAGCATGACTCATAGTGACCCTATAAATAAAAGGCCTAAAGCCTTTCTATAACTATCATTTTTTATCAGAATTCATAGAGTTCCAAAGGCATGTTGTTTAGGAAGTGGATGCCACTCCTGCTTCCATATTTTTTCCATATTTCCATATTTGTTATAATTGCTGTTGTTGTTGATTGCCTTCGAGTTGAGCACGACCCATAGCGACCCTATGAACAAAAGGCCTGAAGCCCTTCTACAACTATTGACATTTATCAAAGTTCATAGTTTCCAGAGGCAAGTTATTTAGGAAGTGAATGCTACTCCTGCTTCCAAATTTGTTATAGTATGATGTAAATATTAAAAGAGTGAAGAATTGACTGGCCCAGAGATTTTAATCAAAACACTGTAGTGAGAACAGGGAACATAGAGGGTGTTAGTAATACTAGTGATCAATTGTCTAGTTGATTCTGACACATGGTATTGTGAGGATACAACTATGCTCCATAGAGTATTTAATGACTGATTTATGAAGTACAAATTGACAGTCCTTTATTTCAAGAGGCTTCTGAGTAATTTCAAACCTCCAGTCATTTGATTACCAGCCAAGCATGTCAACCAACCAAGTACTCTCTCAGTAATACCAAACCTTTTGCCGTTGAGTCAATTCTGACTTATAATAAGTTTAGAGGACAAAATAGGATTGCCACGTGGGTTTCCAAAGCTGCAATCTTTATGGAAGCTGACTGGCACATTTTTCTCCTAGAGAGTGAGTTTAAACTGCCTCCATTTTGGTTAGCAGTGGAATGTCTAATGACTGAACTAGGAGGTCTCTGTAATAACACCCAAAACCCCAGAAAACAAACTCACTGCTAGTTCTCAATTGGCGACCCTCAATTGGGTTTCCAAAGCTTTAAATCTTTACAAAAAGGACCACCCATTGTTTTCCTGTAGAGTAGCTTTTGGTTAATAGCCTAACACCTAATGCACTGTAAAAGGTCCCCTTTTAATAATTGTTGTTGTTGTGCACCGTTGAGTCAGAACCAACCCATAGCTGACCCTTCAGCAGATTTTCAGAGACAGTAAATTGCTTGGGAGGAGATTGTCCATCTTTCTCCTGAGAACCAGCTGGTAGATTTGAACCACATACCTTTGCATTGGCAGTCTCATTATTTACCACTAAGCCATGAGAGCTCTGAATGAAATGAATTGACACAGTGACTGTGGCAATGGAGTCAGGTGTATCAGAGACAGTGTGGTTGACTTAGGAGAGGGTAAGGTTTAGAGCTGTTGTTCATAAGGTTGACTCAATGGCACAGAAAAACAACAACAACAAAATGCTGTATCACCCTAGGCAATCTGCTCTAGAAGGACGCTAATTTACTATTTCCAAGGTTCTGATTTCCTCAAACCTCTGAATGCTGTTTTTGAAGAGAAAGGGAGATTGTAAAGATACATTGATCACTTTGCTCAGAGGCTCCTGCTCCAGCTCAGACTGACAATACTTACTTCTAATGCCACTTATGGATCACTTCATTAAGGTTCTGACTATAATATAATCTGAAAAGCTAGGCCTGCATGAAAAAGAAGAAATTTTATGGGAAATATAACAGAATTTAGATTCTCTGTTATTTACATCCTGGCTCATATTTCTTTCTTTTCAATACATTACAGTTAAAGGAGTTCTGGTGGTCTAGTGGTAAGAAACTGCACTGCAATCCCAAAGTCACACTGAATCCACCAGCTGCTCTGCAGGAGAAAGATGGGCAGTTTCCTCCAGTGCCATTAACTATCTCTGAAAACCTGCCTGTTGGTTCTGACTTGACGGTTGTTGTTGTTGCTGTGAAGTGCCGTTGAGTCGCAGGCGACTCATAGCGACCCTATGAAGGAGAGTCCTCGACGCTTGGGTGCCTTTCATCCTCTCTCCAGGTTCATAGGGTTTCCGGAGGCAAGCTATTATGGAAGTGCATGCCACTCCTCTTTCCAAGACTTGATGGTACACAACAAAAACAATTAAATCAGCATTAAAAAAATACTTTCCATATTTGCTGATTTAATGATAAAGGAACAAGAAGGTAGAAATTGAGACTAAAAATGTTTGTGTCTCAGAGTATTTACAAATTGCCTACAGCCATACACAGTATTTACCTTGTCTATGGGAGAAGGATGGGCAATCTCCTTTCATGAGATTTAATGCCTCTGAAAACCTGCTAGAGGGTCAACTATGAGTGGGTTCCAACTCAACAGCACATAACAACAACAACAACACAATGTGCTAAAAGCAACAAGTCTAAAGAGTCAGACAAACCTGCTTAAGCACCTTCTAGGTGTGTGACATGAAGCAAGCTATTCGATCTCTCTGTGGTTCTTCTTTCATAAATGGAAAAGATGAAACAAACCCTTTGCAGTATTCTTAGGAAAAGTAGAAATAATCTGTGTAAAGCTCAGTATCAGTTACTGGCAGATAAAACAGTTGTTTAATAAGTGGTAATTGTTTTTATGTATCATCAAATTGGAACCAACTCATAGCCGAACCTCCCGCAGGTTTTCAGAGACAGGAAGTTGTTGTGCAGGAAATTGCCCATCTTTCTCAGCTAGTGGATTTGAACTGAGTGCCTTTACATTGGTAGTGTTATTCCACTAGAGCTCACTTAGTAATAGTTATTAGCTTTTCAGTGTCTGGATATGTTTCAAAGGGAGAATAATTCTGTTAGCAGTCTGATAAGCAAGTGAATTGCATGAGAGCAGTTTTGTGACCAAAAGCAAATCTGCAATATGAATTCCTTTGTGTCCCTCCCCTAGCCTTTGAAAAGGACTTGCCTAAAAAAAAAAAAAACAAAACTTTTTGCCAATGGTAAAAAAAAAAAAAAAAAAAAAAGGACTTGCCTTACTCTTTTGCTGCCAATTTTTTTTTTAAATAAGAGTTTTATTTGGGTCACACCATTCCACTAACCCTGCCTCCCACAGAAAAACAAATGACAAAATAGTCACTTAGAATAGAGATTATTTTGCTCTGAGTCACTCATTTTTCTTCGTCTTTTTGAAAAATCTGTTTTAAATCATTCCTTGTGCAACTTTAAAATACTTTCTTACCTTTGGGATTACTTCGTTTTTTAGCTGTCAGCAGTCTTGCTTAGAAAACTGCCTATTTGTTGCCTCTTCCATTTCCTCTACTCCCACAAGAAATCCCTTCCCCATTCTCTTCAGTGCCCCACTGGCACCACCCCTCTAACATTCAACTCATGGCTCTGCCTCCTGCCAAGAATCTGAACACGTGGGTGCTGGTCCTACTTCTAAAATGTATTGAGTAGTGACCTTGGTCTATTTATTCACACCCTCTCTGTGTCTCCACATATTCATTTTTAAAATGGAAAGAAACTATACCTTTCCCACTTTCTTTATACATTTGACAGCAGAAAACACCACATAAGAAAGGGCTTGTTAGATTTTAGAGTTCTAAAACTCTAATGAAATTTTAGTGAATTAATTCATTGCAAGTTACGTGGTTTCTTGCTCTGTTTTATATATATAATGAAGAGTATAGGTCTGAGCCTTTATTGGCTATGGGCCTTGACAAGTCAAGTCACCTCTCTGATCTTTTAGCTAGAATGGAATTGTTAAGTCCTGCCCTCTTGATCTCATAAGGCTGTAGTACAGAGGGGGATATCATGGATGTCAACGTGCTTTCCATCATGGCTAGGCTATGCTTTCTGCATTCTTTGTTTCTATTGGTGGCACAATGGTTAAGCACTCAGTTGCTCATCTAAAGAACTCACCCAGCAACTCCATGGGGCAAGGACTGGCGAGCTCCTTCTATTATAAACAAAGATAATAGTCTAGAAAATCCAATGAGGCAAAAGCAAAAAAATCTGATGAGGCCTTCTACCCTGTCATGTGGGATTACTATTGATTGTAATAAACTGAATACCAACAGCAACAATATGCCTTCAAAGATCAAAGAAAGTCCTAAGAGAAAGGATTTATGTGTGTGTGTGTGTGTGTGTGTGTGTGTGTGTGTGTGTGTGTTCTCTGCCATCTCTTCTCATCTATCTCTGTTCTGATCAGAGAATGCAATGACTTCTGCCTAAGGTGACAATGGAATCACATATGGAAGTCTCAGAACAGAGAACAGAGTAGGTCAGGGTTAAGCTGGAATGTCAGCTAACTCATTAAGCTGAGACCAAGTAAGTACTGTCAAATATTCAGCCATCAAGTTCATTCTGATACCCTAAACCCTAGAGGACAGATAGGACCATTCCATAGGGTTTCTGAGTCTGCAAATATTTAGTAGGTCAGTTTACTAGATGACTGGTTCATATTTCTCCATCAGAGCCACAGGTGGGGTTGAACTGCCAACCTTTTGGTTAACACTGTGCCTCCTACACATTACCTGGATTCCTAAGTATTTGCTCTCTTTCTCACACACACACGGCCGTTAAGTAGGAATTAACTTACAGCTGGCATTCCATCAGATTTTCAGAGGCTGTAAATTTCACGTGAAGAGATTGCCAATTTTCTCTCTTGGAGCAACTGGTGGAATTGAGCCCCTTGTTTTAGAATTGGCAGTGCGACTCACAGAGCATCTGAAGACTGAAAACCCGCACAAGGACTGGGTCAGCTTCCTTCTCATCTCCAGATTGAGGGAGCACTTGAGAGTCATTTAATTTTACCAATAAAGTTAAGAAACCCTTAGTAGGAAAGATGGAGTAGAGCTTGGAGTTATGTTGTTGTTGTTATTGTTAAGTACTGTCGAGTTGTAGACAACTCATAGCAACACTATGAATGAAAGACCTGAACACTTGTATAACTTTCATCCTTTCTCCAGGTTCAAAGGGTTTCCAGAGGCAAGCTGTTTCGGAAGTGGATGCCACTCCTCCTTCCAAGCTTCTTTCAATTAGGGAGCTCCAACAAACTGTCCACCATGGGTAACCATTATTGCATTTGATATATCAGTGTCACAGTGTTCAGCATCACAGCAACCATGAGTCACCTCTGTACAGCAAATGCACAGACGAGTGTTATAGGACCTAGAAAAAGGTTTGATCAAAAACTATTAAAACCAGGCCTGAGGACCGCAGGCCCTTGGGACCAACCAAATTTAAGAACCAAAACATGGTTCAAACTCCCTGAGCTCCATCATTCCAAATTCTTCCATAATCATGCATTCTCGTTGACTCTCACCACCCAAAAACGCCCATCTGGGAGCATTCCACTGCTTCTTCAATCTCCTCCTATTTTGATGACATATGTTTCTTCATAGAGTCTAACTTTTTGAACGATTTGTCCACCATGTAGACTGAGTATACAAGAGGGAAGGATTTATATATAAACAAATGAGCAAAGGCCTGAAGCCTTTCTAGAACTATCATCATTTCTCCCAGTTTATAGACTTTCCAGAGGTATGTATTTTAGGAAGTGGATGCCAGTCCTGCTTCCAAACCTGAATCAGTCTGGGAGCTCCAACAAACACTGCTCATGATGGGTGGCCAATTATGGTGTTTGACACGCCTATGGCCCAGTTGTCCACCATCACAGCAACACTATGTTATTTCAGTAGAGCAAACAGACAGGCCTCTACTTTACCACTCTAAAGAGTATTTTAAAACTCCGGCAACCCCAAATGCTGGTGGGCTCTGGGCCAGAGACCCCCAATTCATCTGGCAAGTCCCATCTGCTGACACCCACTTGGGACGAAAAAAAGCCATAAGAGCCACGAGCGGAGTACCAGACTCAATTAGAAGTTGGAAGGAAAAGATGTCTGTAAGAATGATGTCACCTTGGTACTGACCTGATAAAGAGATAATGCTGGGGTATTAGGACTTGGACTCACAAGTCTTATCTAAGCCTGCTGGATCAGAACCTTCAT
>NW_006399755.1:6650433-6654344 GCF_000299155.1 Elephantulus edwardii
ACTGGCACAGGAGGAGATTGCCCCACCTTCCCCCGCAGAACATCTGGTGGATTCGAACTGTGTCTTCGGGACTGCAGTGCAGCTTCTTCCCACTAGGCCATCAGAGCTCCATGTAGAACCTGTATTTTTCACAAGACCCCTGACTGATACAAATGCACAATGAAGATTGAGAAGTACTCCTCGGCACGGCTTAAATTCTTCACATAGAAAGGCTTGCCAGCTTGAAGAAATTGACAGAATTCAGAGTGATTTGTGGAGAATAATTTGTTCATTTTGGAGACAAAGATAATTTTGTCAAGAAAGATACAGTTTTTTAAAAAGAAAAATATAATTGAAAATGCTTACCTTTGTGGGGTTTTTTTTTCAATCTTTCTGTGATACAAAGAGATTTAACAAAGCACATGCTGTCTCAAGAATGTTTTCACGTACAATTTAGTAACATTTGTGTGAGAATTCCAAAATTGAGATGCTTGACTTGTATCAGGATGATTGGTTCAGGTCTCAGCTCTGACTCCATCCTGTTGAAGGTGCCGTCAAGTCAGCTCTGACCAGTGACCCTACGTACAACGATCTTTCTCTTTTTTCACTCCCCCTCTACTTTTCCAAGTGTGATGACTCTGTTACTCCACCATTTTGCATAATTTGATTTCACTTTAGGAGATCAGATGTGTCCCTACTTTGGACTGTTTGAACCTTCAATAAATACCTTTGTTTTTATTGTAGCAGTAAGCATACATGCTTACTTATTGACAATTGATTACATTCTTTAAGTTGTGTAACCATTTTCACTATCCTTTGCCAAATGATTCTACCATTATTTTCAAAAATGGCAGCTACTTTAAATGTGTTTCACTTTCCATGGTTCTGTCACTAATCCAGTCTACTGCATTCAGCTCCTGGAAGTACTCACTAAGCTTCTTCCCAGTTCCCCACTCTAGGACTTCAACCTATAATTTTTTTCCTCTCTCGTTACCATGATGAACACCTCCAATTGTAAAAATGCTAAACTGTTCTTGTTTCATTTTTGTCAGCCATGACAGAACTAATCTGAAGCCCTGTGTCAAAGGGCAAATAGAAAGTGAAAACTCATTCATTGCCATTGAATCACAGATGACCCTCCAGTGGATTTTAAAAAATAACATGGGAAGCAGCTACTTTTCTTTCTCCCTGGGAGCTCTCTGGGAGCTGCTAATGTACTATAACCACCAGAGAAGAACTGTCTTTGAGCTAACATTGCAACTTCCTACAGACTACACCATGATTCCTGCCAAGATCCATTTGACATTGGCAATAATATCTCTAGTGCCACGACCTCTTCTAAACCCAGCCTGTAATCTGGAGACTGCCTCAATTCTTACAATGCCAATTTTCCTAGTGGTGAGAATCTTTGTCTTCTTAATGTTGAGCTTCAATCCATATTGAATACTACAGTCCTTGACCTTCTGCAGCAAGTACTTCAGGTCCTCCTCAGTTTCAGCAAGCAAAGTTGTGTCCTCTGTATAACACAGATTATTGATGAATCTACCTCCAATCCTGATGTCACATTCCTCTTCATAAAACCCAGCCTCCCAAGTGATCTGTTCTGCATATAGATTGAAAATCTCCTTTCCTGATTTTGAACCATGCAGTGTTTCCCTGATCTGTTCTGAGGACTGCTTCCTGGTTCAAGTATAGGTTTCACAAGAGCACAATCAAGTGTTCTGGGATTCCCATTCTCTTCAAGGTCAGCCAAAATTTATTGACACAGTCAAATGCCTTTGCATAGTCAATGAAACACAGATAGACATGCCTCTAGTACTCTCTTGGCTTCCTGCCAAGATCCGTTTGACATTGGCAATAATATCTCTAGTGCCATGACCTCTTCTAAACCCAGCCTGTACTTCTGGTTGGTCTCTGTTGATGTACTGTTGCAGTCATTTCTGGATAATCTTCAGCAGGATTTTGCTTTTATGTGATACTAGTGATATTATTAGATAATTTCACATTCTGTTGGGGCCCATTTTTTAAAAATGAGAACAAATACAGATCTCTTCCAGTCAGTTGGTCAGGTAGTTGTCCTCCAGATTTCTTGGCACAACCTCGTGTGTACATCCAGGGCAGCCAGCATCTGTTTGTTAAAATACTTCGATTGGTATTCCATTAATTCCTGGGGCTTTATTTTTTGCTAAGTCCTTCAAAGAAGCCTGCAATTCCTCTTTCATCACCATTGCCTCTTGATCATATATTGTTTCATTAAATTCTTCTGTATAGACCAATTCTTTTTGGTACAATGAGTCTGTATACTCCTTCTATCTTCTTTTAATATCTCCTGGATCCTGCCCATAGCATCCTTGAGCACTGCAACTCACAGCTTGAATTTGTCTTTTGAGTGTCACTTCTAGGGGCAGTTCTCCTCTCTGTATTTTTTCTGGAGGAAGGTTCTTTCAGTGTCTCTGTAAACCTGGTATTCCTTAGAAACCTCCATGTGGGGGAAGGGATTGTATATCAATGAAAGAATTTTTCTTTTACTTTTCAAAGAGAAGAGGGAATTGGGGGGAGGGAGGGGTGGATAGGGAGAAAAGTGCAACAATGAATGAATGGAAATCCTCAGTCTCTGTAAACTTTCATTAAAATTAATAATAACAAAAAAAAAAAAAGAAACCTCCATGTGCCCTGGCCTACTCTGGTGTCACGAAGTTTCCTAGTGCCGGAGACTAGTCCAGAAAGAGGATGCGCTCCATGCCTGGAGGTTATTTCTTGGTGTGGTGATACTGAGGTCACTCCCTCCCAGTGCACATTCCTTCCCTTTTATCTCACAGCCCACATCCTAGGGAAACTTCCCTTACTGTAAAGGGAATTCTGCAGAAAAGGAAGGAAACACATTTTTTGAATCACAATACTCTCAAAGATAAAATCAATGCCAAACAAGCTATCAAGTTGATTTCAACTCTTCATGACTTCACGTATTTTATGGTTCTGCTACACTCCGTGGACTTTTCTTCCTAGGTACCTCTAGGTGAACTTGAACCTCTAACCTTTTAGTTTGTCCCTCTACTATATTCTGCAGTACTATATTCTGCTTTTGGGAAACCTCCCAGGAGGAATCATGGATTAAGTCTTCTGTAAATGATGCTTGAGTTTCTTCCATCTTTAGTAACAGATCCCAAAGAAGACATTATAAGGTGAAGACAGCACTCCAAAGGCCTGAATACTAGAGCCCCTTCATTTCCAGTCACAGGCAGAAAAGATGACAGGCAGAGAGGACTTTTGACAACCACTCCGACATCTGTCCATTTAAAATACTTGATATTTAATATTTCAAAAGTTTACCACATTTCACTGACCACAAGAGATACAAACATCAAAGTTAAGCATTATCACATACTTACTAGTGTGCTGTAAGTAATAACAAGGAGCCTTACAGCCTCAATAACCCAATGGAGAATCACTAAGAGTCAAAATCAACTCAGTGACAGTGGTTTTCACTCTGGAAGGCAGTTTGGCATGTTCTCAAAAAGCTGAGCATAGAAAATCCATATGACCAAACTATTCCACTGCTTGGAATATACCCTGAGAAAATGAGAACTGAAGCACAGAGACTTGTAAACCAGTGTTCATAGCAGCATTATTCACGGTAGCAAGAACACGGAAACAGCCCAAATGTCCAACCGCAATGGAATGGATTGAGCAATTATGGTACATTCACACAATGGAATATGTAGCATGCAGAAGCAATGATTTTGTAAGTTACTACCTACCTTGGGAGGGACTGGAGAGCATTATGCTAAGTTAACGAACTCACTTTCATAAAGACAAATACTGTGTTGTTGTTGTTGTTGTTGTTGTTGTTGTTTTTCACATGCAAGTGGGTTTTTTGTTGTTTTATTTTTCTTTAGGTTGTTTATTTTTCATTTCAATGAACATCTACAGAG
>NW_006399755.1:6656481-6658105 GCF_000299155.1 Elephantulus edwardii
GATATTTCACTCAGCATAATGTCCTCCAGGGTCACCCATTTTGAATAATATTGCATGAGTTCCTTGTTTTTCAATGCAGTGTAGTATTCCATTGTGTAAATATACCACAGCTTCTCTATACATTCGTTTGTTGATGGGCACTTAGGTTGTTTCCAACTCCTAGCTATTGTGAACAAAGTTGCGATGAACATGGGTGTACATATATATGCTTGGATGTCATTTATAGACTCTTTAGGGTATATTCCCAGTAGTGAAATTGCTGGGTCAAACGGTATCTCTATTTCCAATTTTTTTTCCCCTTTTTTTTTTTTATTTTTGTGTGAGTGTATCGTCAAATCAGATCTGACTGGTACAGGAGGAGATTGTCCCTCCTTTTCCCGGCAGAGCATCTGGTGGATTCAAACCGTGTGCCTCTGGGATTGTAGTTGCAGCTCCTTGCCACTAGGTCACCAGAGCTCCCCTCTATTTCCAATTTTTTGAGAAAGCACCATACCCCTTTCCACAGTGGTTGCACCATTTTACACTCCCATCAACAATGAATAAGGGTTCCAGTTTCTCCATAACCTCACCAGTGTTGTTGCTTGCTGTTCTGTTAAATTTTGCTATTCTTACTGGTGTGAGATGGTATCTCATATTTGTTTTGATTTGCATCTCTCTTAGAGCTAGGGATTTTGAACATATCTTCATGTGTTTTTTGGCCATCTGAATGTCTTCTTTGGTGAAGTGTCTGTTAGTTAACACCACAACTCGAAGGCATTAATTCTTCTGTGAGCCTTTTTCATTGACTGTGAATCCTAGTAAAATTAAATCATTGACAACTTTAATCTTTTCTCTTCTCCATCTATAATGATGCTGCCTATTAGTCCACTGGTGAGGGGTTCTGTTTTCTTGATGTGGAGATGTAATCCATTTTGAAGCCTCTTGTCTTTGATTTCTGCAGCAAGTGTTTCAAGACTTCATCACTTTTAGCAAGCAAGGATGTGTCATCTACCTAACACAGGTTGTTGATGAGTTTTCCTGTGATTCAGATGGCATCTTCTTCTTCACATAGGTATGAATGAATAGGTATAGTGAAAGGATACAACCCTAACACAAAACTTTTCTGGTTTTAAATCTTCACACATAGATATTATCATAATCTGTTTTATAGGTGAGTATATTTACTTTCACAGCAGTTCTGTTCCTTGTCCATGTTCTTGCTGCTGATAGGTTGGGGTCTCTTTGTAAGTGGTAAAGCTCGGGTTCAAACTCATCTATCTGATCCGAGAGCCTATGCTCAGTCACTCAAGTATTGCCTCCTTCTTCCTAGACCTTTGCCCACACCTGCACCCTTTGACAATTTGGCTGGCCCAGGATTCTCCATGGTCTGGTAGTTATGGTGTGTGTTGTCAGTTGTACAGTGATGTGGTCACTCTCCATGGTGAGATCTGATATGCTGTGGCCACTTCCATAATCACATGTCCAGTCAGTCAAAAAAGGGTTTCCTCAGGGGTGTGGCCTATGTCTCGTATATATGGATAACTCTGACAAAGATTGATCTGGATCCTACATCTAGCCAACCTCTACAACTGTGTGAGCCATTTCCTTGAGATAAATTTTCTTCATATATGTTGTTGTTGATTTC
>NW_006399755.1:6658205-6665783 GCF_000299155.1 Elephantulus edwardii
ACTGCCGTGGAGTCGTAGATGACTCATAGCGACCCTATGAATGAACAGCCTGAGCACTGTTCGTACATAGAGTTTCCGGAGGCAAGCCATTTTGGAAGTGGATGCCGCTCCTGCTTCCAGGCTCGATTTAGTCGGGAAGCTCCAGCCAACACTGTCCACCATGGGTGCCCATTACAAATACTGTATAGGGCCATTATTGTAGAACTAGTACGAAGATCTAAGTGGGGAGGGGAAAGCAGAGGGGTAAGGATGGGAGGGCTTAGTCATAGGGTCACACAATTTGATGGGTTGAGGGTGGGGTGGGTAATGGAAAGCCGAAAGATCCAGTGTGAAAAACAATGTGTGGCGAGCTCTGGTGGCCTAGTGGCAAGAAGGTGTACTGCAATCCCAGGGGTGCACGGTTCAAATCCACCAGATGCTCTGCTGGAGAAGGAGGAACAATCTCCTCCTGTACCAGTCAGATCTGATCTGACAATACACACACACACACACACAAAATAATAAAATAAAAAAATTTTAAAAAAAACAAACAAAAAACAATGTGTATGAACTTTGTAAGTAAACCAGTATAAAATTAAAAATAAATATTCTTTTTTCAATAACAGTCATTTTCCTCTTATCAGTAACAATAAGCATTATTCTACAAGTAGATTCATAAGTAGGCATGCAGGAAGAACAAATAAAAGCAAGTGAAAGGACTACAGTCATGATTATACATAAGTTTGTTATATGATAATTCTGCATGCATATTGCTGTAAATATATCCATTTATACGGTAGTGCCAGCAAGTGAAAAGTTATATAAACTTATTAAGTATGGAGATGAGATTGAATTTGTAACAATTATAGCTTGCTTAGCTCCACAGTCAACACTCTCGGCACCATCAGTCAGGAAATCAAAAGATGAATTGCATTGGGAAAATTTACTGTCAAGGACCTCTCTAGAGTTCTGAGAAGCAATGATGTCAGTCTAAAGACTAAGGTGTGCCTGATCCATGCCATGGTCTTTGCAACTACTTGCTATGCATCAGAGAGCTGGACAATGACTAAGGATGACAGAAAAACTGATACCTTTGAGTGGTGGTGCTAGAGAAGAGTCTTGAACATACCATGGACCACCAAGAAACCAATATGTCTGTCTTGGAGAGGGTGAAACCAAGTTTCTCTTTGGAGGCTAGGATTTTGAAGCTCCATCTCACATACTTTAGGCATATGGTCAGGAGGGACCAGTCCTTGGAGAAGGAGATCGTGGAGGGACAGCATGGGAGAGGAAGACCCTGGATGTGATGGATTGATACAGTAATTGGGGCAATGAGGTGTGCCAGAGTCAGTGAGACTGGCTTAGGATAGGGTAGGCTTCAGAGATGCTGTGCATAGGGTCACAGGTAAACCAATGACATGTAACAACAACATAACTCTAAGGGAAAGAGTCACTAGTCCAAGGACCTCAGGACTTTACCCTTAAGAGACATCAAAGTCAATTGGCATAGCATGTGGTCCACAAAACCATACTCTATATCTTATTTTGGTGAATAGCAACTAGAGTCTTAAAAACTTATAAGCACCTACAACCAGAAAAGAATAAAATAGATGAATGGAACCTTCTAAGAATCAAATACCTATGCACATCAAAAAAAATTCTCCAACAGGGTAAAAAGGAAACTCATAGACTGGGAGAAAATATTTGGCAATGATTTAAATGATAAGGGACTTATATCTAAAATTTATAGAATACTCCAGCATCTCCACAAGAAAAAGGTAAACAATGGAATCGCAAAATAGTCAGAACATATGAATGGACACTTCACCAGACATTCAGATGGCTAACAAACACATGAAGAAATGTTCAAAATCTCTAGTTATAAGACAGATGCAAATCAAAACAACTATAAGATATCATCTCACCCCAGCAATAATAGCAAAGTTCAACAGGGCAGCAAGCAACAAATGCTGGTTAGGTTGGTAGACTAGAACTCTTATTCACTGTTGGTGGGAGTGTAAAATTATACAACCACTATGGTTGGGAGTCTGGCAATTTCTCAAAAAGTTAGAAATAAAAATACCATTTGACCTAGCAATTTCACTACTAGGAATATACCATAAAAAACCAGAGTCAGGGCTCAAGTAGATGTATGCACACCCATGTTTATTGCTGTGTTATTTACAATAGCAAAGAGATGGAATCAACCCAAGTGCCTATGAACCAATAAATGGATAGAACACCTATAGTACATTCACACAATTGAATGTTACACAGCACTGAAAAACAATGAACCTGTAAAACACTTCACAAAATGGGTGAGCTTAAAGGACATTATGCTGAGTGAAATTATCTCAGTTACAAAAGAACAAATACTGCATAACACTGCTGTTATAAAATAGGTCTGACATGGGAATTGAGGGAGAATAGGAAAAGAGTAGATAGATAAGGAACACTGCATTGGAACAGATGAGGGGTAAAATGGTTGAAAGGAATATATGATTAGGTATTGTATGCATGTCAACAATCTGGTGCATTGCAAAGAGGGGTGGAGGTGGGGGAGGGATAAAATGTGCAATAATGAATGAATTTTTTAAAAAAGAAATAGCGCAATTTGATGAATAAGTGGGGTGAAAGAAATAGGAAAGATTTTTTTTTCTTTTCAGAAGACTTTTCTATTTATCTTCTATCTGTTAGAGTTTTCACACTGCTTAATTTGTATAATCATAACTTTAAGGTAAATAGGCAGGATGTAATCAATGCTACTTTACAGATTTTTTTTAATTAGATGAGAATATACAATGATTTTTTTTATCCCCAAACCGGTAAATCATCTTAGTCAATAATGTGACACCCCCTAAGGCTGTATGCAAACCAGCCAGACCAAGGCTTAGCAGTGATCTAAGTACCAAGGACCTCCAGCTAGAACCTAGGAAATGAGACAAGTGTGAGGGCCATGGGTGCTACTGCTGGCTATGTAAACAAAGAGAAGTAAAAAGAAATATTAGTCATGATTAAAGAACAAAGGACACTATAAAAAGCATCACGATTTCAAGGGATACCCACGAAGTCAGGTCTAGAGGCAGAAAGGATACATCAGCTAGACACCATGACTGCCAGGCTGACGAGGTTAGCTAACTCAGGCAACCTTCAGATAGATCCTACGATGGACACTGGAGATTACAACCCCAGGGGCTCGGAGACCAGCAACAAGAGCAGAAAGCATCTGCTGCTGTACAAGATGGAGTACAGGGCAAGCAGCAACACTGAGTTCAGTCAAGAGAAAAGAAAAGACAAGCAAGGCATGTGTCACGGGCTTAAGAAGTTCTAGGTGCTTATGTTTGTTGGCATTTAGCCAACAAGGTCCAGCCCACGGGCAAAGGAGGAGCCTTGAACTATGAGTAGGAAAACCGGCAGCCTGCTTCCTCCTCATATCAGTCTCTGTTTATCTACCAATCCCGTTCTCCACCTCCTTCCCCCGGCCCCTAGTCCAAACAAGGTATAATGGTGAAAGAACACACACATGGTGCTGCTCTTTCTACAGTCTGTGTGTCTCATGAGTTGGAGGGTTGGGAGGATTTTAAGTTCTGCTTGTTTAAGTCTGCAAGAGGAAAAAGGGTAGAGGCAGGAAGTGGGATGCAAAGATGCCAGCAATCTTGCATCTTCTTAGGTCATTATGGCTGTGGATTTGTAGGCTAGTCTTCAGTTCCCCCCATGATTCCTTGAGGCAGGCGACCAGTGACTGACACTGCATAGTCTCCTGGCTTAAAGTTACTGACTCACTGCCACTCAGAGACCCAGCTGTCCTCTGGACTCATCATTGCGATGATTCCGTCAAAGGATGAGCTGGTACAATATATACCATCTCTCGGTTACCCTTCATCTGCAGGTATGCATCACAATTGTCATAACAGTCATATTCAAATTGATCTATAGTCTTAACTAGTGAACACAGCAAACAAATTCGCAGATGCCATCTTCTCTGCCACAGAAGACTGGGAAGGATCTTTTGTGAAAAATAATATATTCAAAACTTGTAAATAAATCAGAGTAAAATATAACAAAAAAGGAGAGAGAAAAGACTAGAAAAAGTCTAACAATTAGGAAAAGGAAATTCCCAGAAAAGGAGTTAACAGGTACTCTAGAAATCACCTTGGAAGAAATCATTTGCATATTGAAAAGCACAGTGAATTTCTTTAATGTTATTGTTTCTTTGCCTGTAAGATTGTTTGTGAAGTAAAAAGTAAAATACTAAGAAAAAGAAACTAAAAAACCAACAAAAACTTATAAACAGCCATCTAAGGTGCAACTATTAGTCTTTGCCTTTCTGAAAAAGCTAATAGCAAAGAGTCAAATATGCATAGAAGCAGTTAGTCCAAAATACTGGAACATGTAAACTTCCACTTCCACTACCCTGAAACCAGAAGAACTGGGTGGTGCCTGGATGCCACTGCTAACTGCTGAGGTCGCAGTAGAGAGTTCTGGGCAGAGCAGGGGGGGAATAAAATCTAAAGAAAATGCAAAATAGAAAAAATATACCAAGCTTGCTGATCTAATGGAGATGAGTAAGACTACGTCCCTTTGTAACTCTTTGAGCTTGGAACTAAACTCACTTTTTTTTTTAAATTAATGATTTTTTTCAATGCTCATTTTTCTGCTGTGAAGCACTTGGTGGATTCAAACTACCTGTCTTTGAGTTGGCAGCACAACTCCCTACCCCAAGACTGGTATAGCCAGCCCTATTTTAAAGATAAGCAGTTCGAACCTTGGAAAGATCAAGACATTCAAGTCTTATGATTTCCAGCATGGAGTTCTATTTTTCAAAAACTTTAGGGAGACCATTAATCAGTAGCTTTGGGCCCAGAGAATTTTACCTGCCAAAGATCCAAGCCAAGAATACTGATATTTTGATAGTGACAAATGGTGGGATCAGGCTTATATTTAGAGTTGTCTATTTCTGGATGAATCCACTCCCCTTGATAATTAGGATTGTCAATGATCCAAGGTTTCCACCGTCCCTAAGCAAAGAACCAAAGAGCAAATATGTCATTAATACTTTATTCTCCTGATTTCATGCAATCAGAAATTCTAATTTAATAAACAATGGTGTGTGAGGCACAGGGTACTCAGAGCAAGATTTTTCTAGCTTCTTTCCTCTTTTGTGGGTTGACTACACAAGACATACTAAGTTCCCCTTTCTATTCAGGGAGAGTTGAATAAAATGGCAAAGAACTGTTTTAATTGCACTGTCAATTCTCTGCAGAAGCTATTCATGAAGTTAAGAAAGTGTAAGTTAGAAGGAAATATCATCCAAAGCCTCTGAAAAGTGAGGTTGTTCTCTTCCTGTTGTGTAGCACAGAAAATTATGACCAAGCAAAGCCATGCTTACTTCAACAAGTTTTATCTCCAGACCATTTGACAGTTTATTCTTTTATTTCCCTTTTGCATCTACTACCAGATCAGGAGTTAGCCCTAAAAAAGAAGTCCTCTACTTTTCAGCACTTTTGGTTAATTCATGTCCTACCTCTTTGTCTTCTGGATCATTTGTGAGACTCAGTTCCTGACCACTGATTCACTTCCTGTTTTGATCATGTTTCTTTCATTGACTGTTCTCCAACCCTCAGGAAAAACATTTCGTTCAGGGCTGCCTGGACCTCTGCCTCCCAGCACTGGCCTTTGCCAGGTAGACATTGCCCTGACAGCAAGCCCTAGAGGAAGCTATCGTGTTATGAGGGGGCTGATAGTGAGATTCTCTCTAATTTTCCATACCCACAGGAAAGAGACAAGACTCCTCAACTTGTACTTTGGATTTGGAATCAGAGGCCCTTCCCACTCCCCATCCATTGCCTCATTCCAGTCATCTGGCTTCTTAGCTTCTAGGTTTGGGATATACTCAAAATCCTCCCAATCCTAAAATGAAAAGGAAGGTTCTTCCATGAAGGTAAATGTGTGAGGCTTGAGGGAAACTCAGGTCCTGGACCTAGTTCACTACCACTGCCACTTTCCTGTCTCCACCTCATAAAGGCTCAGCCCAGGACTCTGCAAACAAACTCAGGAAGGAGAGAAAAAGTATTTTATCAATTCTGAACCTTCATCTAAGTTTGCACCATTCTGACCTTGACTGCTTTAATCTCAAATAAAATAAGCATTCTTCTTGTCTCTGACCTTGCCTCTCCTTCAGTCATTTGCCTCTACAATCGTAACAGTCTGAGTTTGTTGGATTTTCCCCCCCTGAAGACCTCTCTCCATGCATGTACCCCAGGATGCTTCCAGATATGAATCAGTCTTCTAGCACACCCAAACATAAACCCAAACTAAACCTGATTCTGACACAGTATCAGAAAAGCCCTTTGAGGTTTCCAAGTTTATAAAATCTTTAAGAAAGTCAATTGATAAATCTTTCTGCTATGGAGTTACTGGGGAATTTCAACTGCTGGATTTTCAGTTAACAACCAAGCCTTAACCACTGCACTATAAAAAAAAAAGAAATAAATAAAATTCTCAAGCCCACTGATTTCCTCTCATCGCAACCCCACAGGACAAAGTAGAACTGTTTCAGGAAGTTTCCAAGCCTAGAAATCTACACATGAGCAGACTGTCTCATCTTTCTTCCACAGAGAGGCTGGTGGATTTGAAAAGCTGGTCTTTTGGTTAGTAACCCAGTGATTAACCCACAACAACCTACCCCAGGTTCATTCTCTCGCTCTCTCTCTCTCTCTCTTGCTCTCTCTCTCCCTCTCTCTTTTTAACTGTGGAGCTTTCCAAGGCTTTGCTCTCATTGGCAGTTCACCTTCTTACTGTTTTCCCTGACAGACTGAAGGCTTTTGTATCCACTAGACTCCTTGTGGCCTCTATCAGCTACTTTGAAATTTTTAAAAGCATCCTAACTTAGGTGCAACAGGCTTGGTGGTGGTGGTTGTTTTTATTAGGTGCCATCTACTTGGCTTGGACTCATAACAAGTCTGTGAGAAACACCTATGAACCTTGCTCTATCCGACCCCATCCTCACCATCTCCGATAGGCTTGAGGCCATTGTTTCAGTCACTGTGTGAATACATCTTGTTGGATGGATTCTCTCTTTCTCAAACCCTCCACCTTTCCCAGCATTATGTCCTTTTCCAAGGACTGGCCCCTCTTGAAAACATGCCCAAAGCATATAAGACAAATTTGCACCATTCTTGCCTCTAAAGAGCATCCTGGTTGTACCCTTTCCAAGATAGATTTGTTTGTTCTTTTGGTAATCCATGGGATATTTACTACTCTTCTCTAATACCACCATTCAAAAGCATCAATTATTCTTTCTTTTTTTATTTATTTTTTTTTATAAAAGCATCACTTCTACATTGTTTCATTTTTACATGCATAGGAAGCATGGAAAATGCATGTTTTGCATATCATGCACCTTGGTCTTTAAATGACATCCTTGCTTTGCAGCACTTTGGAGAAATTCTCAACAGCAGATTTGCTGTCCTCAACGGCAGATTTTCCCAATGCAGTGCATCTTTTGATGTCTTGACTGCTGTTTCCATTCATGTTGATTATGGATCCAACTAAAATGAAATTATTGACAACTTCAATCTTTTTTCCATCTATCATGAT
>NW_006399755.1:6669848-6677104 GCF_000299155.1 Elephantulus edwardii
CCACTGCTCTTCAGCACTTTGGAGAGGTCCCTAACAGCAGACTTTCCCATGGCAATGCGCCTTTTAATTTCCTGGCTGCTGGTGCCAAGACTGTTTAACTATAGTTTCTCATAATTCAAAGTTCCCAGAGTAATGTACACACACACACACACACACACACACTATGTACTTAACTGGTTTTGCTTCTCTTGAAAACTCTGCCTAAGATACATGGTGTGATCACTGTCTATTTGCCTAGACTAGTCTCTAAGTTCCCACAGGGCAGAGATTATCTTACTCATAGCCATACTCAGTGCAGGATTCTGAATAGTGATAACGAATCAATGATTGACTACACTATCTAGCTTATATCAACAACTTTGGAGCCAAAAAGATCCAGGTTAAAATCTTAGCTTTGACATATGTATGCTCTACAAGTCTCTTAATTTTCTAATTGTCCATTTTCTTATCCATAAAGGAGAGCTCATAACACACTGCTTACAGGGTTGGTCTTTTTTTTTTTTATGGACCATTGAGTTGGAACTGACTCATAGATGACCTTCCAGCTTGATTTCAAAGGCAATAAATCCCACGGGAGGAAACGGCCCATGTTTCTCCCATAGGGTTGGTGGTGGATTCAACGCTTGCCTTTGAACATGTACATACACACAGGGTAGGCCAGGAGGATCAAATTAAGTTTTCTGGCACATAGTCAAACATTTACATACACACACACACACACACACTCTCTCTCACTCTCTGTCTCATAGTCATCAAATTGGAATTGATTTATAGCTGACCCTCTAGCGGGTTTTCCTAGGCTGTAAATATTTCACTAGGAGAATATCTTTCTCCTTCGGAACACGAAGTTCCTCAACAAATGTGAGTTACATCACTTTCCTATACCAATATTTCGCTGGGCGTTCCCTTGAGATCCTGATGTCCCAGTCTCTGCTCCACATGGAATCCCTGCCTGCTTCTCAATCACTCACTCTCTCACCTCAGGTTTCTTATCTTCAGGATCTTCTATTTGCAGGCGCTCATCCAATTTCCTTGGCTTCTGGGCATAAGGGTCTTTTATCTTCCTACAGGGCAAGAAGTCATCTTCCAGACCCTCAGCTGCCACTTGCTGATTATAGATTTTGACCTCCTAAGTAGCATTGGGGCGAATAATCAGAGTGTATAGATGAGTGTACTTACTGACCTACAAGAAAAATGGGGTCGGAGGAGGTATCTCAATCTTGTGCTGCATACCTTTAGACCCGAAGCATTAATTAATTCATCATCTAAAGGAAACTCTGTTCCCTGACTTCTACCCTCATACATCCAAAAATATACTTAACAGTATTCCTTGTCCTGTTCCTCTTGTTAACTCTGCAGGACTCATCTGGAGCTCGTTCTCTTAAAATACACTCAGAGGAACTTTCCTTGATCCGCTTACACAGGGTCAGGAGCCTCCCCTGTCCCCCTCTAGCTCTCATTCTCCCCTACCACAGTGCTGATCATTCTATAGGAAATTGTCAGTTTGTCTATCTGTCCCACTAGATTATAGGCTCCTAATGGGAAGTTGTTGCTGTATGCCTTCAAGTTGGAACAGACTCATCCATAGCTGGCCCTTTAAGGGTTTTCAGAGGCAATAAATAGCACAGGAGGAGATTGCCCATTCAACTGGTAGATTAAAACTGAGAGCCTTTGGGATTGCAGCACAGCTTGTTACAGCCAGACAAGAGGTCATATTTAATTCCTCTGGTATGTCTGTAGCTACCAGCATGAGGCCTGTCCCAGAGTAGTGCCTCAAGGAGGCCTTGGATGTGTAGATCTACTAGAGGAGGTCCTGGGCCGACACACAGTTCTCCAATGACCCAGGCCCTACTTACTTCTCTATACTAATTTCCTGTCACTCCCTTCCACTCCAGCTATGCAAAACCTCGAGCAATGTTACTCTTTTTTTCAGATCTATTTTCTCATATTATCTCTTCTAGGATTCACTCCACCCTAAACTTGTCATACTTCTTCATAGTCCTTCCAAAAGTCAGTGCGGAGGAAATCTTCTATGGGAAGCATCACCTTTTCTTTTTCATCTGTTGGTTTGGTTATTTTTACTTTATCATCATCATCATCATCATCATCATCATCATCATTTTGTGTGTGTTTACCGTCAAATCAGATCTGACCAGTACAGGAGGACATTGTCCCTCCTTCTCCAGCAGAGAATCTGGTGGATTTGAACCGTACTCCTTTGGGATTGCAGTGTAGCTTCTTGCCACTAGGCCACGAGAGCTCCCTTCATTTGTTGTTTTAACAAACAAATGTATTTCCTTATAGTTTAGATGCTACAAGTAAAAATTGAGGATGCCAGCTCTAAAGTAAGGCTTATTCTCTCTTTATCAATTAACAAGGAAAGTCTTTGTTTCCTTCAGAATCTGTAGGCCAGACATCCCTTGGAGATTTCCTGGATGTCAAGAACCCTAAAAGCATTTTCTAACCCAAATAACATGTCTCTGGAAACTCTATAAACTTTGATAAATGACAATAGTTATAGAAAGGCTTCAGGCCTTTTGCTTATAGGATCACTATGAGTCATGCTCTACTCAATGGCAATCAACAACAATCAGAGTGAGTAGGGCACCTCATCTGTGCTCCCACAGACCTGATCACACTGTGTGATCACTACTTCACTTGACTATCACCTTCACTAGACTGGGTCTTATGAAAGCAGAAGCCATATGTCCTTCATCTCTAGCCCAAGGCACAACTCAGAGCTGACACTCAGTGAGTACCTGTTGACCTGCTGATTAAGTCAACCACTATCTACAGCCATGCTAGTCCTTCTTGGCCTGATGTGATTGAGATAAACCTATTCCTCTACTTCTAATGTCAGCATTCCTCTCTTCCAGTCTAGCAATAGATACTGTGTGTGTCATGAACTGTCAAGTCAGGACCAACTCATAGCTGACCCCCTGTGGGTTATCAGAGGTAGTAAGTTGCATGGGAGGAGAATGCCTGTCTTCTCCCCCTGAGGTGGATTCTAATCACCTCCCTTTGGGTTGACAGCACACCTCTTTACCACTAAGCCACCAGAGCAGCCAGTATGAGGCCAGGCTAAACTCCAAGAGACAACTTCACATGACTCTTGAGGTTTTGAGATCAGACCGTCCTTTGTGAACTCCTGCAATTTATGGCATTTCTCCATATTTCCCCCCTAATGATAGTATTTATAGGGTTTTTGTAAGGATTAAATGAGATAAAATATACTTTCCTCTAGTTTTAACAAAAGTCTACGCAGGGCACTTGATGGTACTATTGTTTTCATGGTATTTCCCTTGGTAATAAAGGATGATATGTACCTTGTTGTTACTAAAACCGCAGATGTCAGGGCCTGTAAATTAAGTCCCAGTGCATGACTTCACAGCAATCTTAGGCAGTGTTTCTGGTCTAAGGCCAATGCCTAAGACAGACATAGGTGGTGTATCAATGAATGTCCCAACAAGAAATAGATAGCACACTCAAAGTGAGGATTATTTGCAGAGAATTTAAGAAAAGGACTGGTTTTTTTGTAATGTAAATAAGACATTGAAAAAACACAAGGAATAGAGCTTTGTTCAGGGCTAGCAACAACGTGCTATTACTGTTCCTAGACCTGAAGGGATAAGGAGAAGATGTGGTTACCAGAACCAGGATGGAAAAAGAACCCTTAGAAAAGGCGGCCAAAAGAGAAGCTGTGGTTTTCAGTCAAGAAACATGGCTAGGAAAATAAATATCCCAACTACACTCTCCTCTCTCCCTCTAATTTCCTACCAGGATTCCTCATTAACCAAATCCAACAAGAAGCCCCTCCTATGCCAGACACTTGCTACCATATCACTTAATTCTCACAAGTATTATATTATCCTCACTTTTATCTGAGAAAATTGTGGTTCATAAAAGTTAATTCATTTGTTTAAGGATAGAAAGCTGTGAGAAGCAGCTCTGGGACTCTAACTTGAGCCTGCCTAGCAACACCCCTGTGATTTTTAGTTGGCAGGGACCTCTCTAGCGTACTGAAGAACAATGACGTTAGTCTGGAGTCCAAGGTGTGTCTAATACAGGCTATGGTCTTTGCAATGACTTGCTATGCATTGGACAGCTGGACAATGACTAAGGATGATAGAAGAAGAATTGATGTCTTTGATTTATGGTGCTGGAGAAGAGTGTTAAACATACAGTAGACTGCCAGGAGAACAAACAAGTCAGTCCTGGAGAAACCAAGCTGCTCCCTGGAGGCAAGCATTTTGAAGTTCCATTTCACATACTTTGGGCACGTGGCCTAGAGGGACCAGCCTTGGAGAAGGACATTATGCTTGGAAGGGTGGAAGGACAGTGCAGGAGAAGACCCGGGATGAGATGGATTAACTCAGTCACTGGGAAAGCGGGATTGGGTCTGTCAGAGACAATGAGATTGGCTCAGGATAGGGCAGGGTCACTATGAGTCGCAGGAGACTTGATGGCACATAACAACACAATAACAACAAGGCACTGCCAACCCAAAGACAGTAGTTCAAATCCATCAGCTGAGGGATGAAGATAGGCAATCTCCCCCCTGTGATTTACAGGTTGAAAACACACTGAAGAGTCAGTTATGAGTTGGTTCCAACTCTACAACAACAACAACAACAATCATACTGATAATTTGAAACATATATTTCCAACGTGAGTTTGTAGACTTGCTCATGTTTTTTGTTGTTATGTGCCACCAAGTTGCTTGCGACTCATAGTGACCCTCTGTACAAAAGCTCTGAACCCTGCTCTATCCTGATTCAACTTTACTGTCTCTGACATATCTACCCCATTACCGCAGTTACTGAGTCAATCCATCTCATCCAGGGTATTCCTCTCTCGTGCTATCCATCCACCCTCTCAAGCATGATGTTCTTCTCCATGGTCATTCCTTGAAGCATGCCCAAAGTAAGTCAGATAGAGCTTCAGAATCCTTGCCTCCAAGGAGTAGCCTGGTTTCACCTCTCTAGGGCGAACCTGTTTGTTCTCCCAGATGTCCATGCTATAGTCAATACTCATCTCCAGCACTACAGCTCAAAGGCATCAATTCTGCTTCTATCATCCCTCATCATCATCCAGCTCTCTGATGCATAGCAAGTAATTGTGAAGACTATGGCCTGTATGAAGCGCACCTTAGTCTCCAGACTGACATTGTTGCTCTTCAGTACTCTGGAGAGGTCCTGACAACACACTTTCACAATGCAATTAGTCATTTAATTTCCTGGCTTTTGGTACCAAGAATGTTGATTGTGGAGCCAAGTAAACTAAAGCTGTCAACAATCTCAATTTCTTCACCATATATCATGATGTTGCCAATTGGACCAGTAGTGAGAATCTTTGTTTTCTTGACGTTCAGCTTCAATCCATATATAAGGTTGCAGACCTTCTGAAGCAAGCACTTCAAGTCCTCCTCAGTTTCAGCAAGCAGGGTTGTGTCATTTGCATAACACAAGTTGTTGATAAGTCTTCCTCCAATCCTGATGTCACATTCCTTCTCATAGAGCCCAGCCTCCCAGATGATCTGTTCCACATAAAAATTGAAAATCTATGGAGATAGGATACATCCCTGGCATACACCCTTCCCAATTTTGAACCATGCAATGTTTCCTTGCTCTGTTCTGATGACTGCCCCCTTGTCCAAGCACAGGTTTTGCCTAAGTGCAATCAAGTGTTCTGGGAGTCTCATTCTTCTCATAGTCAGTCACAGTTAGTTATGATCCACACAATGAAATGCCTTTGGATAGTCAATGAAGCACAGATACAATGAAACACAGACTTCATTACTCATAGACGTCTCATTACTCTTAAGTATAAAGTACTATGTATTCCAGTTGCCATCTCTGAAAAGATCAGAAATTCTAGTTAGTGACTAACAGATTCTTTATGCTTTGCCTTCATACTAGGCTGATGCACTAATTTAGCTTGCAGTGTGTTCTCGTGCCTCCCTACGTGTTGTTAGGTGTCATTGAGTCAGCTATGACTCAGAGCACCCAAAGAACAACAGACCAAATCCTTATCCTATCCTTGATTATTTTCACAGTCTCCTCTATGCTTTAGCCCATTGCTACAGCTATCGTGCCAATCTATCTCATTAAGGGTCTTCCTCTCCTTTGCTGACCCTCTACCTTTCCCAGCTGGTATCTCCTTCCAAGGACTGACCTCTCCTGACAACATGCTCAAAGTATGCGAGATGACATTTCACCACGCTTGCCTCTAAGGAGCACCCGGGTTGCACTTCCTACAAAACAGATTTGTTCTTTAGGCAGTCTATGGGATATTCAATACTCTTCACCAACACTTGGCTCTACTTCCTTTTCAGTGTTTCTATAGAAGATTCCTTCTGAGTTTTACCTACAGACCTAGGAACATTTAAAAGTTATAATAATCCCCAGGTCCTGACATATACTCATTGCTACCTATTTTAGAGAGGTTTTTTGTGTTCTCACACCTAACCATGAAGCATACATAGTGAACAGATGATCATTTTCAGGCACATATATCGTGGTATCTTTTCAGGAAATTCTCCACAGTGTATATGGTCACTGGCATAGTATATCAAGGTGACCTGCCCTTCAACTGGACACTCAAAAAGTTACTGGGAGATCTTCTTCTCAAGTGTTCTCACCAAATCTGTAGACAAAAGGTTGTTTCTGTTATATACCATCAAGTTGGAACCAACTCATAGCTGACCCTCCAGCTGGTTTTCAGAAGCAGTAAATTGCGTGGGAGAATGCCTGTCTTTCCCCCATGAAACAACTGTTGACTTCAAACTTCATGCCTTTGGGATAGCAGTGAAGCTCCTTACCTCCAGGCCACCAGAGCTCTCCAGGTGGACCAACAATAGGTACATGATTTAATTTTTACCAGTTGGACTATCCCGCCAGGACTTTGCACCTTAAAGCAAGTGAACCAAGGATGAGAGACATACTCTGAATTTGTTATTTCAATAGCAGTGACCATCCCAATAAAGTAGCTACTGTCTTCAATAAAGTAGCTACTGTCTTGTTTCCAAATCCGCCCCTTCATTTTTCTATTTGAGATTTATGCTATATTTTAAAAATATCTTTCATTTTTGTTAAAATTGACCAGTTTTGATTTGCCTATTTACAATTAAGTATGCTGAGGGTCGTGGTACTAGAGATATTGTAGTTGATGTTAGATGGATCTTGGCTGAAAGCAGGGAATACCAGAGGAATGTCTATCTGTGCTTCATTGACTATGCAAAGGCATTTGACTGTGTA
>NW_006399755.1:6677204-6678374 GCF_000299155.1 Elephantulus edwardii
CCAAATGATCTGTTCAGCAGGAGACACTGATGCGACTTCTCTCTCCCCTAGGTCTTGCACCAACCAGTACTGCCTTGGGTTTATAGTCCTCACCTGAAAGGAGAAGCAATGATTAGTCATTGCCCTGAGCCTATGTCTCAGGGACCTGGCAGGAACCCAATCCCATGCTTTCCTGTAGAGTTGAATCCCAGACATCCCACCTCAATGGCTAATTGAAAATCTACCATAATTTCCTAATTCTTCATTCTCCTTAAAATTTATGCCCTCTTTGCTGGATCTCTATATATATAACCAGACCACTGCCTACCTCTTTGGAGATATTTCCAAAGGGACTGGCCTCTTGGTGCTGGTCCTAGTCTGCCCACTATCTGACTCCAAGCATCTCCATTACACAGAGCTGCCCCTGCTCTAGCCTGTGGAGCAGCAAACTTATCTAAGAACAGATCCTTCATGACCTGGCCCTGGCAGATCTCTCCAACCTCATCCTCCACCACTCCCCACCTTGAACTTTATACTCTCAAATACTTGCGCTGCTGCATTTAGCTCTTTAAAAAACCATGCTATCTTTCATCAAATCAGTGTGTATTTTTTCTCTGGTTCTGGAATATCTTCTCTCTAGCCCAGTTTCTCACATCCCTTATTCTAATAACTTCAATGTTTGAAACTCAATGTATTATTATTCTATAAATACTGCATTTTAAAGACTCATCATGCACCAACAGGTGTATTACATATGTTAACTCATTTAATCTTTATGGTAATTTCACACATGTTGTTGTTGTTAGGTGCCATCAAGTCACCTACTCTGTGAACGACAGATCTGAACTTGCCGTATCCAGTCCCAGCCATCTCTTCTGATCAACTCAAGCCCACTGGTGCAGTCACTGTGTGACTCCGTCTTACTGGAAGTCTTTCTCAGTTTCTCTGACCCTCCACCTTTCCCATTGTGAGGTCCTTTGCCAAAGTCCAGCCCCTCTTGAAGATTTGCCCAAAATATGTGAGACAAAGTTTTACCATCCTTCCCTCTTCCCTAGTTGCACTTCCTCCAACACAGACTTACTTATTCTTTTGGCAGTCTGTGAGATACTCGCTACTTTTCTTTTTTCCCCCTTTTATCCTTATTTATTGTTTTTTTTTTTTATTTCAAAGGTATTCATACATTTTTTATTT
>NW_006399755.1:6681845-6693919 GCF_000299155.1 Elephantulus edwardii
CGGCGCAGGAGAGGAAGGCCCTCTATGAGGTGGATTGATTCAGTGACTGGGATAATTGGGATGGGAGTGTCAGAGACAGTGCGATTGGCACAGGACAGAGCGGAGTTTAGGGCTGTTGTACATAGGGTCGCTATGAGTCGCAGGCGACTCGACGGCACATAACAACAACAAACAACATGCTGAGGAACCACATTATTTGGATTTTCTAGATGAAGGATCTAAAGTTCAAGTCGCTTAATTAACTTGCTCAGGGTCATGTCGTTGTGGCGGTGGTGTACTGGAGACGGCACTGGCTCAAAGCTGATCCTTCAGTAGGTTTTCAGAGGCTATTAAGCACACTGGAGTAGATGGCTTAATCTTTCTCTGAGGAGCAGCTGGAGAAAATGCACTGTCTTTGGTTTGACAGCCTCTAGTGGTCAAAAACTTCACTGCAATCCCAAAGGCACACAGTTTGAATCCTTGATTAACAACTGCCTCTGAATACCCACTGGAGGGTCCCCTATGAGTCAGTTCTGACTCAATGACACACAACAACAACTAACTACCAGATATCCCTATTCAAGGTCACAGAGGTAGGGAATAACTGAATAAGAATTGGAACCTAAACAAGTCGAACTCCAAAGCATACTTTCTTTCCAACAAGCTTCTCTGTCTCCCAGGTATGAGACTTTCTTACACGCCCTGTTGTCTACCCTCGGTTGTTCCAAGCCATAAATTCTTTTTCAGAGTTTTGGGAACTAAATGGGGCTAAATAGTCAATTGTAGCAGTTTTCGGTTTCATGACTAGTTTGAAAATTTCCTAGATTTTCTTGTGCCAACTCCAGGACTTGGTTGACTTTCCTTAAGCTCATTGTTGTTGAGTTGAGTTTGAGTCATTGTGATCCTCTACTGGGTTTTCAAGGTTGTAAATCTTTATGGGACAGGACTGAATTTCTTTCTCCTATGGAATAACTGGTGCATTTGAACTGCTGATCTTTATCAGCCCAACACAACAAATGAGATACCACCAGATCGCCTCTTGTGTGTACTGTAGAGTCAGAACTTACCCATAGCTGACCTTCCAGCGGGTTTTCAGAGGCAGTTAATGGCACAGGAAGAGATTGCCCATTCTTGTTCTGCAGAGCAGCTTGTGGCCTCGAACCATGTGCCTTAGGGGTTGCAGCGCAGCTTCTGCCACTAGACCACAGGAGCTTCCTCTTAGGCATGATGTATATTATCATAGTCTCAACTTTCTCATCTCCAGAATGAGTCTAATGTACCCTTTCAGAGTTCAAAAAGTATAATAGGCCACACCATTATTACATATTTCTCTTCTTCCTCTCTCATACCACTATCTCATTTTCTGGCAAAAGTTCTCGATTCATGAGGAATAAAGATAAGTAACCAGTTTTTCCTCCACCCTTCAGTTGTCAGAATAGTTCATGCCTTTGAGGGATATTTTCAGTCTAATAGATTTTAGAGTTACGAATAATGGGAAAACTCATGAGATACCTAAAAGCTGCATCCTCCAATTAATTTCTTCTGTTCTATTGTTTTATATTCCACTCTGGGTGGAATGTCTTTTTAGCAAAACACTTATTAAAATAAAACATATGTGAGAAATCACTTCTTCCTTGCAGTCCTCTTAAAATTCCAATGACATCAATGTTTAGAAAATAAAAAAATCTAACTTTCTTGCCTGAACTTCAAAGGCCTGCAGGAATAGATTTTAACCTAGTTTTTCCAGCTCAATTTCCAACTTTCTTCTCTCTGGTATACCCCCCCACACACACACACGAAATAACCTCACCATCTCTCTCTTTATGTTTAGATTTCATCTTTGAGCTTTTGCATAGTATTCTTTGCCCTAGTTACACTTACTCTACTCCTTTCCCCTGTCTTTTAAAATCTTACTAATTCTTCACAAAACAACTGATACCTCCACTAAAAGTCTTGAGCTGAACAGAGTAATGCCAGCTTCTGTAATCTCATAGCACTTAGTCAAAACTTTTTTAAAAAATATATTTCTTTCTTTTCGTTTTTTTAAAAGGTTAGCCATGTGCACATGTCCCTACTAACTGAAGGCAGTAGGGCAGATTAAACAGAGCATAGACTTAAGAACCAGAATGACTGAGTTAAAATTCTAGCTTTCCATTTACTCACCTTAAGCAAATGTATTGCCTCTATTTTTTATCTTTAAAGTAGAGGTATGTACACCTACCTTGTTCAGTTGCCTGATTCCCAATTTCCCTACCACTGGTAACACATACGTACACATTCCTTCTGTGAAAGATTTCTGAAAAAATTAGAGAGATGAACAGAGAACAAATTTTAGATACCCAGAGTGCTATCTTATGATAGACATGAAAGAGAAGTTCCGACAGACGAAGGAGGCAGTGAAGACAGAAAAAAAGAGGAGAAAGGCTCAGGAGGAATGTTGTGACAAGGGCTTGAAGGGGGAGATCTGAATTCTCTGGGAGAAAGAAAGAAATTTTTTTTAATGTAATGTACAGTGCTTTCCTCTGAATTTGTTAAAAATTCAGTAAAATCTGCATTCTTCTTAAGTGCTTTGGCACTTAGATTTGCTGTTTCTTGTTGAGGTTTTGTTTTTGTTATCATTTAACAGCAATTTATTTTATATTTTTGTCATCATTGAGAATATACACAACAAAGGCATACACCAATTAAAATTTCTCCACATATACACTGACACAGTGACACTGATGACATTTGTTCGAGTTGTTTCTTCTTTTCGCCTTTCTCTTCTGAGTTGTTTCTCTCCCATATAACTCACTGCCTCCTATTTAATCTTTCTTCAGTTGCTGTTGCCAGTTTGAACTCATGTGTTTACTTTTTATATAACAACATTCAAGGTTAGGGGTAAGAAAGAGCCAGTCTTCCCCAAGGACTCCTATATCCACATTTAGGTTATTGTTAGGTGCAGTCAAGGAGGCTACACAGTAACAATCCCTATGAACAACAGCTCCGAACCTTGCCCTATTTGCCGTTGTTGTGTACTGACTCATAGCTGATCCTCCAGCAGGTTTTCAGAGACAGTAAATCACATAGGAGTTATTTGCCTATCTTTCTCCTGCAGAGCAGCTGGAGGATTCGAACCACATGCCTTTGAGTTGACAGTGCAGTTCCTTACCACTAGGCCACTAGTGCTCCCTATTTATTTAGGTTATAGGTAAAAAAATTCTGAGCACATTACAGATACTTGACAAGGGTAATTTCACTGATCTCCATGTCTTTGTGTTGATGAGGATAGAAACAAGCTCTGGAGCTCATTGCTTTATTGTAATAGATGCCTTTGAGAGGGTCTACATGCTTTATTATCCCCTCTCCTTTTCTGGGAACAATCTGTAGCCATGCTGACGCTATGTCACCCTATCTCCTTGGTCTACTTAAATTAGCTGTTTGGTTTAGGGTTGTTTCTTTATGTCTTCAAAGGGTCTTATTCCATATATGTGTTTTGGGAGGAAGTGTTATTGTTAGATGCCATTGAGTCAAGAACCACTTATAGTGCCCCTGTGAATAACAGGCCTGAACCCTGCCCTGTCCTGTGCCGTCCTCATTGATTCTGACACACTTGAGCACATTGGTGCAGTCACTGTGTCTATCCATCACGTTGAGGGTCTTCCTCTCTTTCACTGACCCTCTAACCTTTCCAAGCAAAGCATGACATCCCTTTCCAAGGAATAGCTTCTCCTAGCAACATGCTCAATATATGAGAGACGAAGCTTTATCATCTTTGCCTCCAAGGAGCATTCTGGCTGCACTTAGTAAAGTTCTGTTCTGAGTCAATCTGAGCCCTTTCTTCAGTGATAGTGAACTCACTGAGACATCTTGAGGCACACAGAGGTTTTATCAAGAAACTTACCAAACATGACATAATACATGGACTCTGAATGCATTTCCTAGTGGTTCAAGGTGTCAGGAAAGAGTTTTACACATCCACCACCACAATCAATGCCTTGCTCATGTTTTATTGAAAACTGAACCACCAAGGTCTCGTTCTCATTGCTGAATGGCTTAAATCTGGCTGAGAGGGCGTAAAACTTACCATCTTCACTGGTCTGGAGACCTACGAGCAAAGAGTATAGAGACGTCAGGCTTAAATATCCAAAGAGCATCCAGAGAGATGCAGTACTTGGCTTACTCAATCTCTGGTACTTTCTCACACAACTAATGCATGACATATGCTGTGCCATATGCTTTAGACACTTGCCTCACCCCAGCCTTAAAGCAACCCCACAGAATAGGCATTACATAGTTATTGGTTTACATTCCCTTCACTTGAGGGTTGTTTTTGTTGTTGTTGTTATGTACTGTCGAGTTACCTGTGACTCATAGCGACTCTGTGTCCAACAACCCTAAAACCTGCTTTTATCCTGTGCCAATCTCACTGTAGACACATAATAATGAGGTGAAGGGAAAAGCAATGTACAATAAGTACAGTGGCCCCAAATTACTAATGTGAAAGGCAATACTGGTAGGCACACAACACTGAAATACAACAAAGGTTAATATTGTTATTACACAGTCTTACAACAACAGTAATAACAAATATCTATGAGTAGATACACAGACATGCAAGCTGAACAGAGGTAGAAAGGCAAATGGGAGCATGCCCATAGGTATACAGTTAGTTGCATCTCAGATGACTGCAAGGTTTGGCAGAGGATCCTTCTACATACATATTATATTAATTTATTAAAAGATATTATGGAGGGGAGAGGGATTGTAAAACAATGAAAGAATTTTTCTTTTACTTTTCCAAGAGGGGAGTGTACTGGGGGGAGGGCTGGGAGGGGAGAAAAGTGCAATAATGAATGAATGAAAATCCAAAGTCTCTGTAAATTTTCATTGAAATTAAGAATAAAAAAATTTTTTTAAAAAGATATTATGGAATACACAAGGAGCAATGCACTAAAAACTTCTTTGTTATAAACAAACACCTTGAGGGCATCCAGGTCAGTTGTTATAACATCCACAAAGAGCAGTGTTCTCCTTTTGTAAATCCTTCTCCCTCGGAGCATCTGGTGGGTTTGAACTGCATGTGCCGTTGGGATTGTAGTGCAGCTTCTTACCACTAAGACCACTAGAGCTCCCTTCAAACAACCATCCAAGACCAAAAGAGTAACATTTACCTAAAAAGAAAATGAAAAAGACTAGAAGAGGCAGAAAAGAAGGATGAATTGAAACCTAGAACCAAGGAAAGAAGGGGAAGAGTGTTGTTACACTAAGAGAGGAAAAAAAGGAGGACAAACTCACCATACAAACTAGGAGTCTGAATTATGGGGAGGTGACATGGGCTTCTTAGGGTCACACTGAGAAACCAAACAGATTTTAAGCCTCGTTCTCCTGGGACTTTCTTTCTCTTATACCAAGTTGCTTCTAATTTTTCAAAGATATTTTAAACTATTGTTATGCAGTTGTACAAAACAAGGCTCCCTAGGCCACCTGGTGGCATTGTTAGTAGTAGATGCTCTGTGAACCCCAAGGTGGTACCTCTCTGGATGTTTGAATTCACCAGAGGCTCTGAGGGAGAAAGCTGAACAGTCTCCTCCCATGTTATTTACAGCCTCTGAAAACTCACCGGAGGGTCAGTTATGAGTTGGTTCTGACTTGATGGCAGTAACAGTAGACAGTTTATTTTGAGAGTTTCTAGGTGGCCAAAAATAGACTCTGCTGGGTATGAGCAATGTGGCAGGAAGAGTGCCCAGCTCTCTTATTAGGAATAATAATCATTGTTAGCATTTCCTGAACACTTACTCTTTACCAGGTAATGTGCTTTATGTACATGTATCCCCTTAATTTTCCCCTTAATAAAAATTCTATGAGGTAGACTCTCCAATATTTCCACATTACCATGAAGTCACTAAAGCTGTTTCACTTGTCCAGGATCAAATAAGCAGTAAATCTGTTTAGTCTCAGCATTCCTCCTATATTCAACCATTAAACTTTATCTTCTCCATCGCAAAATGCCAGGGTTATAAGGGATCTCAGCACCTTTCTAATAACCACTTTATTTTAAAGAGAAAAAAAATCAGATGTGAGAGAAGGAAAATTAATTATCTAAGATCATAGCTCCAAAAAGCAGAACTAAGAGCCAAGCTTGATCTCCTGGTATCTAGGCCTGGTCATTATTATTCCACGCTGCAATCCAAATTTATGATTCTGAGTTGGTCACTTGAACTCCCTGAATCTCAGTTTCCTCATCAGCCAAATGTAGGTAATTAGGTTTACCATATGTTATACCTCAACACAAAGAAAATAAAAATCCTCACAAATGGATCAATAATGTCATGATCAGTGACTCATTCTCATTGCCATTGAGTTAGAAACAACTCCAGCTGGCTCTCCTGTGGGTCTTCAGAGGCTGTAAATTGCAGGGGAGGAGTTTGCCCATATTTCTCCTGCAGAGAACTTGGTGGGTGCAAACTGCCTCTGACGGCAGCAAAACTCCTTAACCACTAGGCTGCCAGCAGAAAAAAGATGGAAGTCGTCAAGTATTTAATGTCCCTTGGATCCACAATTAATTAATAATTAATTAGAACAACCATCAAAAAATGAAAGTGCTAAAGATGTCAGTTTAGAAACTAAGGTTAGCTTGACTCAAGCCTTGGTATTTTAGGAAAGAGCAAAGGAGAACTGATTCTTCTGAGTTGTCATGTTGGTGAAGAATACTGAATATACCGAGTACCATCAAAAGAACACACAAATCTCTCAGAAGCATAACCAGCGTATTCCTTAGAAAGAAAGATAGTGAGAGTTTGTTTTATATACTTTGGTTATGTTATCAGGAGGGACCAGTCAGAGAAAGGCATCATGCTTGGAAAAGTGCAGAGTCAGTAAAGGAGAGGAAGAGGGTAAACAAGAGGGATTGACACAGTGACTGCAACAATGGGCGTAAGTACAGCAGAGATTGTGAGCACGGCACAGGATTAAGCAAAGTTTCATTCTGCCATACAGAGTCACTGTGAACTGGAGCTGACTTGGCAGCACTTAACAACTAACAACAATAAGTTTCTTAGAAAGGTCAAATGGGTAAGGGCAATTAGAAGCACTTTGTAGATTTAAAACATAAAATGAGAAGGAGTTATCATTATTTATGATGTAGTAAGATCCATGCATAAGACTCAATTTCCAAACTCAGTGGGTACTCATCTTTCAAATGTGATTCCACAGTTCTCTTTATTTCCTTGGGTCACACTATATTGCAACTAGGATTATTTTAGATTCTTAGAATACTAAGTTCCTGAAGAGTAATTGTTGTTGGGTCTTGTTGAGTTGGAACCAGTCCACCATAGCTGGTCTTCCAGGGGGGTTTCAGAGGCAGTTATTTGGATGCAAGGAGACTGCCCTTCTTTCTCTTGTGGAGCAGCTGGTGGATTCGAACTGTGTGCCTTTGGGTTGGCAGTACAATTCCTTTCTACTATGCCATCAGAGCTTCTGAAGAGTAGGGACATTTTCTATTTCCAACATCTAGAGCAGAATCTAGTATAGAGGATCTACAATGATGTCAGTTTGAAGACTAAGGTATGCCTGACTCAGGCCATGGTCATTTCAATAACTTGCTATTCATCTGAGAGACAGATAATAAATAAAGAGAAGAACTTATGCCTTTGAGCTGTAGTGTTGGAGTAGAGTACTTAATATCCCATGGACATGCCAAACAGACATGTCTTGGAGAAAGAACAGCCAGAGTGTTCCTTGGAGGCAAAGATGTCATAGCTTCGACTCATATTTTGGGCATTTTGTTGAGAAGCTATTCCTTGGAGAGGGACATCATGCTTGGAAAGGTGGAGGGTAGATGAAATAGAGGAAGACTCTCAACTAGATGGATTGATACAGTGATGACTGCAATGGGCTCCCATATGTCAGAGGTTATGAGGACGGCACAAAATAGGATAGGACAGGGTTCAGATCTTTTGTTCATAGAGCACTATGAGTTAGTTATACCCTACCTGATGACACTTAACAAGGACAAGTTAAAGAACTCATAGTTCATGGATCCTGATTCAGATAATATCATTACATCTACTGCACACAGACTCTTTGCTAAGTATTTTCATGTTAGATAGAGACTGTCTGCACTTTAGAGAGTACACTTACTCCCCCCAAGATCTCAGCTGGGATTGAGCAGCCAGGGGAGACTTTATGAAGAGAGTACAGACAATGGAACGGGAACTGAACCCATGGGCGGAAGACCCAGCTATGAGTCTTCTCTCTCTGTACCTCATTTTTATCCAAAGTCTCTTCTAAACAAAAAGTACCCCTAGAAGACCAAAGGTCAAAGTGGAATGACTTGAGAGGGGCAACAACTAAGGAATGAAGGAGAGATCTGGGGACCTGTGTAGATTGCCCTCAGAGCCACCAAAGCCCAGGCATCCTATGAGTGACTCAGACAGTCTCCAGTTATCTCTCCTGAGGTTTGAAATGCTCAAACAAGTTCCTAATACTTGCCTTTAATAAACATGAAAATGAAACGGATAAAAGTAGCCAGGAGAGAGAAGTAGGAAGTCACTCCAGAGGACAATTGATGGATTCTATTTATAGGCCAAAACTCTCTCAGACAAAAATCCATGCCTACAGACTAGTCCTCAGAGGTCACCCTTCTTCCACAATATTATTTGACTCTTCTAACAGCTCCAACAGCACTGTAAGTGGTGATTATTATCTCCATCTCAAAGGAGCATAAAGACCCAAATTAGGAAGCCAGAAAATAGTGGAGCTGAGAGTAAACCTTGGGTCTGTCTGCTCCACTCTCCACTATACTAAGATGCTCTAGAGAAGAGCAGCATTGGAGGTTGAACAGTACTTTCTTTGTTTCACTGCAGTGTTATTTCCTAAATCCTAGGAAACCTTCTGGCACTATACTGTCATATAGGGTCCTCGTAAGCTGGAATCAGCTCAATGGCATACAGTAACAAGAGAGTTAGGGAAAACAGTATTGTCAGTGGAAACTGAACACAGTCCATGAAACCAGACCAAGAATCAGATTTCATTCCTGCCTCTTGCCATCTGTATACGTAACCTTTGACAAATATCTAATCTCTCTGAGGCCATGATGCAAAACTGAGAAAATAATGGTAACCACCACATGAGGTTATTAGACCATTAGCAGGAATAATGCATGCAGTAAGGGCTTTATTGTTACCATTGTTCAACAAATGGTCATTATTATTCTGTTGTTCATTCTTCTCCATATACTGCTCCTTGATTTTAAGAAAAAGAACTAACTTGGTGATCATGGTTTAAGATAAGTGTATAAAAGCTGGAATTTTCCCAATCACTTAGCATGTCCCTGGATACCACTATTTACCTTTATCTTTTTCTTCATCTCCAGAGAATTTTCCTGCAGTGAGCTGAAACTTGCTATAATCCAGATTGTGTTTAGATGCCACCCATCTGTTTTTCCATCCATCTATGAGGTAGAGCAGAGAAAAGCAACATACACAAAGATGACAGATGCAATGAAGGCTGACAAAGATTTATGGAATAAATTACTGAATATTAGGAGATGAATATAATATTCTTGAAATGCCTCGCCCTCTAATACCTGAATACTACCATTTATACACAATTGCCTTGAAGCTACACCTCACCTTCCATCATTAGAATGAACTTCTTAAAACTATCACAAGAATGTACAGCTGAAAGGCATGAGACACCCATTCCTATAAAATAGATGGTGGGGGTGGGAAAATCCTGCTAGGGAGACTAAGTCCTTATACATATTTATGTGTTTATTAAAATAAAATAATAAAATCACCTCACCAAATAAAGAGACTAGCAATACCACTTTATACTTCCTGAATTAGTAATGATGTTCAATCAATTTCTACTTACCCTTTTTTATTGCTTAAACTTTTTAGATTCTCCCTTGTAGTTTCAAGAAGATGCTGATAAATTTGTTTTGCTTTGGCAAAGATGGCATTTAGACAAAGAGGCATTCTTGTTGGAAGTTGGCACTCCATTCAGACATTCAGTCCCTTTTGATTTCAGCCTAAGAATTGCTGACTCCTACCTTCTGAACTCACTAGGATCCCAGAGTCACAGAGCAATTTGGCAGCTTGAGATGGAAGAAGCCTTCGGGGTAGCCTTTATGTCACACTTCTTACAGCTGAGTAGGTGTTTCTCAAGTCCCCTCCTCAATAGTTAGACTTATTATTGCCTTAGCTCTTCTCATAAAAAACTTCACATCAAAACATGTCTGAGAAGACACACTCTGATTTGGCTGTGTCATTCCATGTGACAACTAGTTCCCCTCATAAGACCTGGAGACAGGAAAAGAGCGAAGCTTGAGACTTCCTTTCCAAGGGCTTCCTCTGCCTCTCCTAAGGTCTTTGCATTGAATCAGGGAATCTTGGTGTCCACCTTACTCCCAATTTCTTCCTGAGGGAAGGACCCCTGGAGATTCTTTTTGTCAAAAGTTGCTGTAACTTGAATGCTGGGGGTCCTACTTTAATCAAAGTTGACAAAGGATAAAGACTGATGCAAGTCAAATGATTTGTTACCAAATGTATTTGTCTTCCTAAAAACATCACTTCTTTACCATCAGGGGCAATGCTATGAAGTAAGCATTATTGGTTCCATTTGCATTCAGTTAGAGCAGGACTTGATATGTGAATCGAAACCTGTCTGATTTCAAACACTGTCCCTCATAGCTGACCCTCCAGAGAGTTTTTGAGCCTATAAACTGAGGAGGAAGAGATTGCCCTTCTTTCTCCTGTGAAACTCCTTATGGATTCTATCACTAGAACTCCTTACACAAAAAGCAATAGGATAAAAATAGCTACAGTTTGTCAGCTGTAGGTCAGCATTGTATAAGTGCTTACATGCATTTTCTCAGTATATTATCCTATTTTCTCTGTGATGAATGCTTTTTTGGGGGTCTTTATTCCAAAGGCAAGTAAAGCAAAACTCAGAAACTTGCTCTAGCACCAAGTTTGTAAGTTAGGGAGCGAGCCAGTTTCAAACCCAGGTGCAATGTTGTTGTCAAGTCCCACTGAGTTGAGTATGACTCATAGCGACCCTATGAATGACAGATCTGAACCTTGTCCCATCCTGCACCATCCTCACAATCCTCAACACACTACAGCCCTTTGCTGCAGTCATTGTATCAATCCACCTGGTTGAAGATCTTCCTCTCCTTCACTGCCTTTTATGGAATAGCCTCCTAAACTGTGAGACTTACCTGTCAGGTTTTTTGTATTGGAGAATTGATATGCATGCTGCTAATTACTTTGTAGTTTTGATAGTGCTTGTCTGTCTTGGTTCTCATTTGTGCAGCACTTGTCTGCCAGTTTGCTGTACTTGTGGGTTGCTGTGATGCTAAAAGCTGTGCCAGCAGCGTGTCAAAATCCAGAGGGCCATCCATGGTGAACAGGTTTTCGTGGAGCTCCCAGATTAAGATAGACTAGGAAGAAGGATGGACAATCTCCTCCTGTGCAATTTGCTGTCTCTGAAAACCCACTGGAGTGTCAGCTAGGGGTCGGTTCTGACGTGATGGTCCACCACAACCACAAGAGGCAGGACTAGCTGTTCACTTCTGAAATAACAGACATCTATGAACAACAGAGGAGCATCTACTCAATACTAACGTCTATCTTTTTAACCCCTTTACTGTATGGCAAAAGGCGCCCTGGTTGTGTAGCGTGTTGCATGTTGGGTTGCTAAGAGAAAGGCTAATGATTGAAGCCTAAGAGACCCCATGAATGTTCGTCACGAGTCAAAAATCTACTCCACGAATTAACTATAATGAATGGCAAGGATTCCTAGAGCCTCAGTTGTTAAACATCAGCTGCCAACCAAAAGGTCAGTAGCTTAAACCCACTAGCCACTCAGGAGGAAGACATGGAAGTCAACTTCTGCAAATATTTACAGCCTTGGAAACGTTACGAGTCAGTTCTATTCTGTCTCATGGGTTACCTAGGAATCAGAAATGACTCAACAGTAATGAGTTTGGTTATACTATATAACTTCCTTTGCAATTCTATGTGAGAAAACCTCTTGGCAAACCAGTGTGTAAAAAAAGAAAAAATACGATCTGATCATAGTTGTTGTTGTTGTTGTTATGTGCCATC
>NW_006399755.1:6694804-6719890 GCF_000299155.1 Elephantulus edwardii
GAACCATGCAGTGTTCCCTTGCTCTGTTCTGATGACTGCCTCTTGGTCCAAGTATAGGTTTCGCATTAGCACGATTAAATGTTCTGGGATTCCCATAGTACTTTGCTATATAAAGCTATTTGTATAGAACTTTAATGTCTGTCATCCCTGTAAGGCTGGTAAATTTCATGACAGTTTAGTATTGGTGTCTAGTATAGAATCAAGCACGGAGTAAACCCACACATTTGTTGAATGACAGAATATGTACATGATTGTGACTTTTGCTTGGACCATAATATTCTCAGGCTTTATTCAACCACTGGAAAGTATTAATTGACCTTAATAAGCCTTGATGATGTTTAGTCTCAACTATTATGGTGAGAGAGGTCATAGCAGAACTTGAGGCTTCTCAGGATGAACTGTTTTTCAAGGTGGGTCACATTGGTATTATGGATTGTATGGAATGACACAATGACTTCAATGATGGGCTCGAGCACAGCAGAGATCAGGAGGATGGCGCAGGAGAGGGCAAGTTTCGATCTGTTGTTCATAGGATCACTGTGAGTAGGAGTCAACTCGATGGCACCTAACAACAACAGTATTGTTCTGAATTGAACCTGACATCATTAGAGCCATTTGTTACTGAGTCCATTCTGGCTCACGATGACCTTATGTGTGTGAAAAGTGTACTCCATAGGATTTTCAAGTGTAGGGTTTTTTTGGAAGTGTATGTTTTTCTTCTGAGATGCCTTTAACGCTCATACTTCCAACCTTTAATTAGTAGCCGAGGATGCTGTTTGGTCCACCCAAAGGACTTTTGACACAATTTACAACGTTTCAGAGTGTAAGTAAGGACCCTCTCTTGTTAGGAAACTAATGTCACATGATTAATAAAATTTCACTTTAATGTTTCATATTCTTCCTCTTAAACTTTAAAAAGTCCAAGCCTGAACGACACTTGGAACTCATTGCTGTCCAAGTTGGAACCAACTTACAGCAGATCCTCCTTTGAGTTTCTGATGCTGTAAATCACATGGGAGGAGATTGCCCCTCTTTCTCCTGCAGAGCTGCCGGTGGATGCTAACCGTCACACATGCATTATCTTTGGGATAGCAGTACAATTCCCTTGTTGATGTTGTTAGATGCTGTGAGGTCCCTTAGCAAGCATCTGCTCTTCTCTTCTCCAACGGATAGGAACATTTAAGCCCAAAGAAGAAAGTGACTTGTTCATGGATAGAATAATTAGCTGCAGAGTTAAGTTTAGAACCTAAATCTGCCTTTGTCTCTGAGTTGGGTTTTTTTTTTTTAAAATTTAGCCAGCAATTCATGAGTTTTCACTTTGTACTATGCACCAGGTACACAGATATGAATCGAGCAAGGTTTCTACCTCCAGGAAACTTAGTTTGGTGAAAACAATTGACAAGCAGTTACAATGCATTGTGGTAAGTAAGAGCAGTGATAAAAGGAAGCAGAGAACAGTACAATTCAGAAAACTCTGACTATCTTCCAGTGTCAGGGTATACGTCAAAGAAGGCATACTAAAGGATCCCTCTTGATGTAGTGGTTATGTACTCAGCCGCTAAACTAAAGGTTGGCAGTTTCAACTCACCAGCTGCTCCACAGAAAAAAGACTTGACTGTTTCCTTACATAAAGACTGAAGCATTGGGAACTCTGTGGGGCAGTTCTAGTCTGTCCTAGAGGATCACTAAGAGTCAGGATTAACTCAATGGCAGTGCATTTGGTTTTTGTTTGTTTCTTGGCCTAGTGGCAATAAACTAGTGTGCTGCAATCCTGAAGGCACGTGGTTCGAGGCCACCAGCTGCTCTGTGAGAGAAGGATGAGTAATCTCCCATGCGATTATCAGCCTCTGAATCCTTGCCTCCTAGACCAGGAATATCATTGCTGATGTCAACTGGAACTTGGCTGAAAACAGAGAATACCAGAATATCTGTGTTTTATTGATTATGCAATGATATTTGATCGTGTGGATCATTACAAATTATGGCTAACATTGAGAAGAAAGGGAATTCCAGAATATTTAGTTGTCTTCAAGTGAAACTTATACCTAGACCAGGAAACTGTTGTCTGAACAGGGCAGGGGAACTTTGCATGGTTTAAAAATCAGGAAATTTATACATCAAGGTTGGATCCTTTCTGCCCATCTATTCAATCTATATGTTGAGCAGATAATTTGAGAAGCTGCACTATATGAAGAAGAATATGGCATCATTATTGAAGGAAGATGCATCAACAAACTGCGTTATACAGATGACACAGCTATACTTGCTGAAAATGAGGAATGCTTGAAGCACATGCTTCAGAAGATCAGAGAATACAGCCTTCAATCTTAATTACATCTCAACATCAAAAAGACAAAAATCCTTAACAGTGGGTCAATAGGCAACATCATTTTAGATGAAGAAAAGATTGAAATAGTAATTCTTTCATCTTGCTTTGATCCACAACCAACACCCATGGTAAAAGCAATCAAGAAGAAATCAAAAGACCTATTGCATTGGGAAAGTCTGCTGTCAATGACCCTCCAAAGTGCTAAGCAGCAACAATACCAGTTTAAAGACCTGATTTAAATGTTCATGCCTGATTCATGTCATTGTATTCATCTCAAATATGTCAGAAATGATGAGGATGGCACAGGATAGGACAAGGTTCATTCAGCTCCATTGTTCACAGGAAAACTCTGAGTCATACTACACTTGAGGGCATCTAAGAGCAGCAACAACTCATGGAGTTTCTGGGAGAATGAAATAAAATTGCATATAAAATAGTACTAGGCACATTGTAGGAGCTCTGGTGGTCTAGTGGAAAGAAGCTGCGCTGCAGTCCCAAAGGCAAGCAGCTCAAATCCACCAGCTGCTTTGTAGAAGGAGGATGGGCAATCTCCATCCATGCCTCTGAAAATTTGCTGGAGGGTCAGTTAATGAGTCAGTTCTGACTCTATGGTATTCAACAACAGGTACATTATAGGTGCTCAGTAAATATCTGAAGCTGAAATTGAACATACATGTATTTTATATATATATTACAAAGATAAGGAACTCTGATGGAATAGTGCGTTAACATGCTGGTTCTAATTAAAAGACCAGTAGTTTGTATCCACCAGTTGTTGTGTGGGGGAAAAAAAGACAGGCATTCTCTTCCTGTGAAGATTTACAGTTTCAGAAACCTGATGGAGAGTAGCTGTGAGTTGAAAGCAATTCCACAGCTGTGGGTTTGGTTTGTATTTTATACAAAGATTTTTAACACAAAGAGTAAAGGCTTTGGTGATAGGCATTGTACCTGTCAACTTTTGAAACTACTTCTTAGCCTGGGACAGAATAGTTCCTTTAGAAAATGATTCCTCAGGTAGATAAAAATACATATTTGTTGCTCTTACTCAATTTCATGTGATTATAGTTTTTTAAAAAATAATTTATTAGATAAACTAAAGCATATTTCAGGTGGAAACATTTTGTCTACCATTACCAATGAAATTTTTTTTCTAGACATTGCAAACGACCTTTACTTCTCTAAACAAAATTAAAATTTCCTAAATACTCAAGATCTATGTTGTTGTTGATGTTATGTGCCGTTGAGTCACTTGCAGCTCACAGTGACCCTATGTACAATAGCCCTGAAACCTGCTCTATCCTATGCCAATCTTATTGTCTCTGACACACCTACCCCCACTACCTCAATAATCCATCTCATCGAGGGACTTTCTCTCTTGTGCTGTCCCTTCTTCACCCTTCAAAGTATGATATCCCTCTCCAAGGACTGGCCCCTCCTTGCAACATGCCCAAAGTATGTCAGACGAAGGCTCAGAATCCCTGCCTCCAAGGAGCAACCTGGTTTCACCCTCTCCAGGACAATCCTGTTTGTTCTCTTAGCAGTCCACGGTCTATTCCTCTTCTGTACCACAGCTCAAAGGTATCAATTCTCTTTCTATCATCCCTAGTCATTGTTGAGCTTTCTGACACATGGCAAATAAGTTGCAAAGACTATGGCCTGGATCAGTCTCCAGACTGACGTCTTGCTCTTCAGTATGCTGGAGCAGTCCCTGACAGCAGACTTTCCAAATGCAATTAGTCTTTTGATTTCCTGGCTGCTGGTAGCAAGAGTTTTTATTGTGGAGCCAAGCAAACGAAAGCTGTTAACTTCATTTCAATCTCTTCACTGTGTATCATGATGCTGCCAACTCGCCCAGTGGTGAGAATCTTTGTTTTCTTGATGTTGAGCTTCAATCCATATTGAAAGCTGCAGTCCTTGACCTTCTGCAAAAAGTACTTCAAGTTCTCCTCAGTTTCAGCAAGCAGGATTGTGTCATCTGTACAACGTAGATTCTTGATGAGCCTTCCTCCAGTCTTGACACCGCATTTCTCCTCAGAGCCCAGCCTTCCAGATGATCTGTTACACATATAGATTGAAAAGGTATGGAGATAGGATACATCCTTGGCATACACCTTTCCTGATTTTGAACCATGCATCTATACAGAACTATAGTTAACAGAAGTGTCTGTTTGCTTTTTGTGGATTTTCTATTTCCGCCATGGCTGGTCTGTGAGCCCTCACTTCTCACTGAGATCAATATGTGATTCTAGCAATCCACCTAATCCTCATGAGACCAATAAGCTTACATGCTGGCTTACTTCCTATGAGGTAGCCTGCTTATTTTCCTTCCTGCCAGCCTGCCAAACAAGAGTGGTCACATCTTAGGAAGGAAGTTGGGAAGAGAACTAGCACTGAGTCCTAACTATATACTTGAAGCTTTGCTGTATTATTCGTGACCATCTATGAGAAGAGAAAAGGGAGCAGCTTCAACACTCTACTTCACAGATTTCATCCATCTATTCATTTATTGATAGTGTGTTGTGATATGAAAACCAACCCCTTTCTTTCATAGAGTTTGCATTCTAATTTGAGAGGAAAATTAAAATGTTTAAACAAAGCAATATATAATTGTTGTTGTTGTTGTTATGTGCCATCGAGTTGCTTGCAACTCATAGCACATCTATGCACAATAGCTCTGAACCCTGCTCTATCCTATGCCAACCTTATTGTCTCTGACACACCTACCTCCATGACCCCAGGCACTGAGTCAATCCATCTCATCGATGGTCTTCCTCTCCTGCGCTGTCCTTCCACCCTCTCAAACATGACGTCCCTCCCCAAGAACTGATCCCTCCTTGCAGCATGCCCAAAGTAGGTCAGACGAAGCTTCAGAATCCTTGCCTCTAAGGAGCAGTCTGTTTTCACTCTCTCTAGGATGAACCTGTTTGTTCTCCTAGCAGTCCAGGATATATTTCATAATTAATATTCAATAATACACAAAATAATATCAGACAATAACGATTCTATTTAGAGGCCTTGGTGGTTTAGTAGTGAAATTTCCTCCTTCTTTGTGGAAGATTCAGGTTTGATTGCTGGCAAATGCACCTCATGTGCACACAATGAATGCTATGATGTTCATATTGTTAGGATGCTAAACAAGTTTCAATAGAGCTTCTGGACTAAAACAGACTAGGAAAAAGACCTGGTGATCTACTTGCCAAAAAAAATCAGCTGAGGAAAACTCAGCTGTGATAGTCTAATCATAGAGATGGAGCAAGAAAAGGCAGCATTTCATCTTGTTACCATGGTTAGGGATGACTCAACAGCAATGAATAATAGCAATAACTCTGTGAAGAAAATGAAGAATGGGAGGGTATATTATTTTAGAAGCATGAGTGTTAAGATGACATTTTTGATCACAATTTTCTGAAGAGAGGGAGTAAGCCACATTCCTGGTTAGCTACACACGTAGAATGTTACAGAGGAAGTCGGGAAAAGAACTAGTCCTATATACTTACGATATACCAGGAGCTCTGCTGTATTGTTTCCATGTCTTCCCTCATTCAAGTCTCAGAGAACTCTACAAAGCGAGACTCAGAGAAATTGGTAAATTACCCAGTCACCTTCAAAGCAAGGGGCAGAATCAGGACTTGAAATCTCATCCGTCTTTGACTCCAAAGCCCTCGCTCTTGCTGCCACATCTCTGCAGCCTCTGAGGGGTTTCCTCACCATCAGTTTGTACTTGAGGACTAGAAAGGCCAGCTGGAGCAGACCTCTCTGGTTTGGGCATCTGTCCAGGGAGATTCTTTCCCAGGCCCAGCATGTCCAAGTATCCACAATTGACAGACGGTCCCAATCGCTTATCAGTCGGAGGCCTGAGCAGCAGGCTGTTCCTCAGCCCTGCTGTGCTGTCCTCTGTGACTCTGAGCCAGCTGGGCACAGAGGCTTTTTGTCTCAGAATGTTTCTTCAGCCAAGTTTTCAGGGTCAAAGCTGAGAGCTGGCAGAATAACATTCACACACATCCTTTATGATTTCTGAATCATTTGGAACTTCATCTGAATTCCAGTGTCTTTCTACCTGATTTTGTCCTTTTACACTGATTATTGCCATAGTACCAGCTCTCTCTTCATACCTATATGCACCATGAATATGATGATTTTTTCCATCCAATAGATTCCTGCATGTCTTATTATGCCAAGCCTATGCAAGGCATAGGATTCTAAAAGCTCATGTTCCTGAGGCGGCTGGTATCATTATCTGCTGTTCCACTGACACCTAGTAACTGGCAGCAGTGGCCAAATCATTGCATATAGAAGCAGGAGTCCTGGGTTCCAATTCCATCTCTGCCACTGATTTACTATGTGACTCTGGAAAAACCACCTTTCCTCTTGGGTTACAGTTTCTCCTCTGTGCAGCCAGAGGCTTGGTCCATTTCCAATTATTATTGTTTATTGGCCTAGAATCATCTGAAGGAACAGGAGAGAAGACAGCCTGACTCAAGTTCTGTCATGACCCCCATTAAATGCCTTGGTATATCATATCATCTCTTTAAGCTTCAGTTTTCTCTCTGAATGGGGAGAAGGACAACGTTTGGGGATAGATGGGTTCTCAATTCCTTTTTCAGTTCTGACATTTAAGAAAATGTGGGCCAGAAAGCCTTCAACTTACTACACTTGGAGTGAGGTAGGAAGAAAGAATACTAGAAGGAAAAAAATCAGTTCGGTTACTACACAATTTTGAGTTCAAACCCTGACTTTGCCATTTACTAGCTGTGAAAAGAAGAATTACTTTCCTGGTCTGAAGTGAGGATTTCACTGAGTAAATCATCGTGTCTAATAAATGAGGGAGCTGTCTCTCGTGGCCTAATGGCAAGAAGCTACACTGCAATCCTGAAGGCTTGCAGTTTGAAGTCACCTGCTGCTCCAAGGAAGAAGTATGAACAATCTCCTATGTGGTTAACTGCCTTTGAAAACTTGCCGGACAGTCAGCTATGGGTGAGTTCTGACTTAATGATACAAAATAACAATAAATAATACTGCTGTGCTGTGCGTAAGCTGGGTGGCCTATGATTCTCAGGCTTGCTAGTTATGATGTACTCATTTCCTTGATGAGCTCTGATATGATGCAATCTTTCTTTTAATGAGACATAATATAATGTTTAAATTAAAAAAGATATGTGTTAGCATTGCATCCTCTGTCCATACTTATTCAATCTGTATGCAGAGAAAATTATTTGATAAGCTGGACTCTATGAAGAAGAATGTTGCATTAGGATCAGAGAGGAAGATTCTTCAATTGCCTACCTCATAAAGATGACTTAATCTTGTTTACTTAAAGTTAGGAAGACTAAAAGTGCTTGCTGCAGAAGATCAAAGAATACAGCCTTCAATATGGACTGTGTCTCAACATCAAGAAAAGGAAAATTTTAAAAAATTTAAAAATTTTTAAAAAAGAAAATAAAAATTCTTACCACTAGACTTATAGGCAATATGATAGATGGAGAAAAGATTGAAACTATCAACAACTTCATCTTACTTGGCTCTACAATCAACACCTGTGGTACCAGCAGTGAGGATATGCATGTATCTGCAGTCAGGGACTTCTCTTAATTAATGAGAAGAGATGATGTCAGTTTGTAGAGTAAGGTGCACCTGATTCAGACCATGGTCTTTTCAGTCACTTGCTATGCATCTGAGAGCTGAACAGTGATTAAGGATGACAGAAGAATTGATGCCTTTGAGTTGTGGTGTTGGAGAAGAGTACTAACTGTCTCATGGAAAGCCAAAAAACCAAACAGGTATATCTTGAAGAAGATGCAGGCAGAGTGCACCAATTGTGCTTCCCCCACAAGTAATCCATCAGTGACTCCAAATGACCACCTTCAAATTAGTCCTAACATAATTATTTCTTATCTACCATGTTGTTTCTCAGTCTAATCCAAGCCACTCTCGTCACTTAGCTAAACTTCTGGAGTATTGTAGAGGCCTCTGATTGGCCTTTCTGTGTCTGTTTTTGTTTCCTTAAGTGCAACTAGGGTGCTTCTTAGAGGAAAAGATTGTGAAATGTCATCTCACACCTACTATAACCAGAACATAAAAAAGATTAATGGGACCTTCTAAGAATCAAATCCCTATGCACAACCAAAAACTTCTTCAACGGGGTAAAAATGGAAGTCACAGACTGGGAAAAAGTATTTGGAAATGACATGTCCGATAAGGGACTTATATCCAGAATTTATAAAATACTTGGGCACCACAACAAGATAAAGGTAAATAATCCAATAGGAAAATGGGCACAGGATCTGAACAGACACTTCACCAAAGAAGACATTCAGATGGCCAACAAGCACATGAAGAAATGTTCAAAATCCCTACCTCTAAGAGAGATGCAAATCAAAACAGCTATGAGATATCATCTCACCCCAGTCAGAATAGCAAAATTTAATAGAACAGCAAGCAACAAATGCTGGCGAGATTGTGGAGAAACTGGAACCCTTATCTACTGGTGGTGGGAGTGGTGCAACCACTGTGGAAGGTGGTATGGCACTTTCTAAAAAAGTTGCAAATAGAGATTTGACCCAGCAATTCCACTACTGGGAATATGCCCCAAGGAGACCACAAATGACATTCAAGCAGATATAAGCACACCCATGTTTATTGTGGTTTTGTTCACAATCGCAAGGAGTTGAAAATAACCTAAGCACCCATCAACAAATGAAAGGATAGAGAATCTGTGGTATATTCACACAATGGAATACTATGCTGCATTGAAAAACAAGGAACTCACACAATATTATTCAAAATTAGTGACCCTGGAGGACATTATGCTGAGTGAAGTATCTCAGTCACAAAAGGACAAATACTGCATGGTGTCACTGTTGTAAAACAGGACTGACATCGGGGTTGGGGGAGACTGAGAAAGATGGGTTCAATAATGTATACTGCATTGAAACAGATGAGGGAGAAAACTGTTTAAAAGGGACATGTGATTAGGTATTTTTGTCATAACAGGAGTCCAAAGCAAAGGCCGCATAGTGGAATGGACCTGGGGGGAGGGATTGTAAAACAATGAAAGGATTTTTCTTTTACTTTTCCAAGAGGGTAGTGTACTAGGGGGAAGGGTTGGGTGAGGAGAAAAGTGCAACAATGAATGGGTTGGGTGAGGAGAAAAGTGCAACAATGAATAAATGGAAATCCAAAGTCTCTGTAAATTTTCATTGAAATTAATAATAAATTAAAAAAGAAAAATAAAAAAGACACAGAATTGTTGCTTTTTTTAGTTTTCAAATGAAATAAAAGCATTTAAAATATAATGTTTTAAAATTTAATAATCAGAAATTAAATAGCATGTCTTTGATGGGTATTATCGGTGGTTGCGGTAACAGGGCTGTAAAGTTTGACCTCATGAATCAAGGAATATGATGGCCACTGGGGACCCGAGGCTTCCTATAGCCCTGGGTCTGTCTTAACAGCCCATCATTCTTCTTGACCCTCTTTCTAGAAATGAATAAAAATATAGCTTTAAAAAAAAAAGAGATGTCATCTTACATATTTTAAAGATGTTGCCCAAAGAAGTCAATACTTGGGGGAAAAAAGCCATGAGTTCAGACGATAGCACAAACCATCAATCACTGACAAAGAGCAGATATTAAGAATGTGGGAATTTCAGTTCAAACTAATATATTTTGCAGGCTACGTCACCCAAAGAAGTATGTTTTTCATTCACTAGAGTTCCCTTGGATATTCAGACCTAAGTAATACACATTAAATGTTCAAAGACTTCAAGAAGTTGGTCAATTTCACAGTTTAGCAACTACCGCATGTCAATTAAATAAACCAAACATTTTTTGTCAAACAATTCAATGGTCCATAAAGAATTCAATGCTATCATTCAGTTTACACTTTCATACACACATACAAAGAGAACTGTGACCAAAAAAAAATATATTCTAAAAGAAAGCAAAATTTCAAATGTGAGGCATCACTGTTCAAGTATTAAAAAAACTTAAAAAGTTGTCTGATTCCATTTGATTTTAGAATCATAAGAAATTATATTCTTGGTTTTATTGGAAATTCTGGAGTCAGTGACATTCATTCCTAGGGCACAAAATACACTACACAAATGGATTTGTGATAGTCTGTAATGAAATCACTCATGTTCTAATTGATTTTAAATATGCTTGGAGACTTTGTATATTGTGGCAGTCAGAGTCAATGCTTCATAAAAGAAAAAAAAAATCAATACCAGCAGACTCACTTTTCTGGTTTTATATTAGAGAAGAAGAAAAGATAATGAAGATGCTGCTCAATGTGATAGATTGACACAGTGACTGTAACCATGGGCTCAAGCATGGCAGAGATTGTGAGGATGGCACATGACACAGAAAGGTTCCTATCTGTTGTCCATAGAGTTGTAATGAGTCATAGTTGATTTGATGGCATCCAACAAGTCCCTTCTCTCTTGGGAGCTCTGGTGGTATAATCCATGCAGAGTTACACTGCTAACCTGAAGGCTGTTCAAATCCATCAGAGACTTTGGCGAAGAAAAATGGGCATTCTCCTCCCTTCCAATTTACAGTCTCACAAAGCAATGGAAGGTCACCTATTAGTCATTCCCAATGGCAACGAGTTTGAGGGATTATTTTTTTTAGTCTATTCTATCATAAATTTTGATATAAACCATTTGAAATGTAAATCAGATTGTATTATTCTGAAAAATTTAAACATCCACTGCCTTCTTTAATAGAATTTTTAAATAGATTCTTTTCTGTTAATCATATCTTGAGAATAAAACCTAACCTTATCATGCCTACAAGAACCTCTATGATCTGACTCCTCTCTGCTTCTCCAAATTTTTTTAGGCTTATTTATAACATTCCAGCCACATTGTCTTTCTTGCTGTTTTCCAGACACTCCACACTCACTTTCATCTCAATCCTTCACACAGGAAGCAGCTTCTACTTTGAAATCTCCACATGATTTGATCCTACTCAGCATTAAGGTTTTTGTGTAAATAGTCCCTTCTTTGAATAGTCTCCTTCAGAGACTTTTCTCTGTCCTATTCTTCACACTACTCTGCCTCCAGGAACCAGGCAAGCCAGGCTTGGCCTAGGGTTTAAGGCGGCAGCAGAGGGCCTCACGCCCAAAAGGGCCCTTGGGCCTGTGGCCCTCGGGCCAGTCTTTCATTGTTTCTGTTCAGACATTCCTCTAGGTCGTATAGCCCTAGTGTACAAGTTGCCGTACAGCAGTCACTTTTGGTTGCTGTGAGGCTGAACACTGTGACACTGATGTGTTAAATGTGTTAATGGTTGGCTACCCAATGCGCACAGAGAGTGGGATGGAGCTCCCCAATTAAAACAAACTTGGAAGGAGGAGTGGCATGCACTTCCATAATAGCTTGTCTCCGGAAACCCTATGAACCTGGAGAGAGGATGAAAGGCACCCAAGGGTCCTTCATAGGGTAGCTATAAGTCACCTGCGACTCGACGGCACTTAACAACAATTCTTCACTGTATCTGTAGATACACTGGAACAGTGCCTATAGGAGAAACACAGTTGATGTTTAGTAAATTTTTGGTTAATGAATGAATTTTCCAGAAAAACGACCCTCCCTGTAGATCATGATGCTCATACTAGCCAAGGTAAACCCCTTCTGGCTGTCAGAGTCCTCAGAAACCATACTCTGAATACTCTGAATGAAATCACACTCTCAATACTCTGAATAATCATGAGTTAGTCTTTGTTGAATGTCTATTTTGTACTAGGGGATTTGTTCTCTTTTATACACTTTTAAAATATCTTAACAACAAAAAAATCTCAACCATTTTATTGGTAAGATGCTATTTTCTTTTCAGTGACACAAAACAAGTTCAAATGATTGATTAATTTTCCAAGTTTACGCAGCTAGTGTCAAAGTGTATGGGAAGTCAAGTAAGGCAAAGTCTAGAAAGCATTTTATATTTAGAAAGATCATTTGATGATTCAGTGCACTAGTGGGGGTGGAAACTGAACTACATTGGGCTGAAGGGTGAATGAGAGCTTAAGAGGTGAATGCAGCAAGTGTGGAGAATTCTGAGAGGAATAGAGTAGAACTTAAAGTGAGCAATTTGAGATGCAAAGTGAGGGCAATCTGGTTGAAAAAAGATGGGATTTTGCAAAAAGTCAAATAGGCTAGATAATTGAGAGATGGAAGCAAAGTGAAAGTCTTTCTTTCAACTTTCAACTGTACCCTCCCTGTAGAACAGACATGGGCACATAGAAAGTGCTCAGTTAAGTTTGTGGAAAGAAGGTTAAAGGTAGAGAGAGAGTAAGCCGTGTGAGAGCAAGACTGGAAGAAGCTAGGTGACTGAAAATAAGTGGAAAGTGTCAAAGAACAAGTATACTTTAAATAACAGAATGTGAGAACTGGAGGGTAGAGGATGTTTGGCATTTCAGAGATGGAATGATTTCTATTTCTATTAAGTCCCAGGGTGTAGCTGTAGGGGCAAATGGCTAAATGAAACTGGAGGGGAAGCTCAGTGGGGAAAAGAGGAGAGGGGACTGAGAGATCACAGTGTTGGATGTGTTGTCTTACAGACAGTGAAGTCACCTGATAATGGTAGCCTGAGTGGAGAGGAAAACTCAGTCGTGTGCCAGTCTTCAGTGAGTAGCAACAGTGCCTGTGAATGGGGAACGATCAGGGCAAGGAGGTGAAACGTGAGTGAGGACATGGAAGATTCCATATACAGTTCTTCACCTGCAGTCTGCAAAACTTCCCACTTCAACTCTGAAACTCCAAGGGATCCTAGTTCAGCAGATTGAAATGAGGCATTATCAGGCTCTGTTGCCTCAACCTAATTTGGTGCCCTGGACTTGTTGGTGGGACTGAGTACAGCCTTTCTGAGTTCAATGTATACAATAATGACCAAGGTGGCCTGGCAGTAAGAAGTTGTGCTGCAATCACAAAGGTAAATAGTTCAAAGCCACTATAGAAGGAGAAGGATGAAAAAAAAAAAAAAAAAGAAGGAGAAGGATGGTCAGTCTCCCTCCTCTCTGTGCGAGTAACTGCTTCTGAAAACCTGCTGGAAAACCAGCTATGGGTTGGTTCTGGTTTGAGGGTCAACAACAACAACATCTTAAAAAATACGTATATTTCCAAGAAAATGAGAACTGAGGCACAAATGGAGACTTGTACGCCAATGTTCATAGCAGCATTATTTACCATCGCAATAACATGGAAACAGCGCAATTTTCCAACCACAACCGAATGGCTTGAGAAATTATGGTACATTCACACGATGGAGTACTATGCAGCATGCAGAAGCAATGAATTTGTAAATTATTACCTAACCTGAGAGGAACTGGAGAGCATTATGCTAAGTGAACTAACTCAGTTCTGTAAGGACAATATTATTTAATACCATTATTGTAGAATGAGTATGGAATCCAAGGAGGGGGTTGGAAGTACAGGGCTGAGGATGGGATATGGTTGCACAGTTTATTGCATGGAGGGAGGTGGAAGTGGAGGAAATGGGAAAGATCCAGTGTAAAAAACAATATACACAATTTTTGTAAATAAACCAGTGTAATAAAAATTTTTAAGTGTATATTATTATTTCTTGGCACCTCTATTTCTAGAAATTGTTTTTCCCTAAGAAAATTATCAGAAATGTGAACAAGGCTTGTGCACATAAAAGCACAAATAATTTGAGTATTTATAAACACTTGAAGACAAACCTAAATATCCAACATCAGGGACAAAATTAAGTAAATTATTATACTCATAAATGTTTCAGAAGGATTAATGTCATGAGGAAATGCTTACAATCTAAAGTTTAAAAAGTACAAAATTATATATAAGATATATATTGTCACTATTCTTGCAACTCATAGTGACCCTATGAACGAAAGTCCTGGACACCTGTATAACCTTCATCCTTTCTCCAGGTTCATAGGGTTTCTAGAGGCAAGCTATGATGGAAGTGGATGCCACTCCTGCTTCCAAGCTTGTTTTAATCGGGGAACTCCACCAAACACTGTCCACCATAGGTAACCATTCTCGCACTTGACTCATTAGTGTATATAAGAGCAGCTACAAAAAAAAAAAATAGAGAGATACACTAAAATGTAAATAGAATGTAATGAAATTTCATATTACTTTCATTTTCAACAATGAGCTTGTTATTCTTTTAATATAAAAACTATAAACAGTTAAAAGACATGTATTTCCTGTTGTTTTCTCTTGGCACTGAATTTCCTGCTTTTAAACTCTAGTTTTAAATTCTTGTACCTAGTGCCGCTCATAAACTTTTCTAAGTTTTAAGTTTTTTAAGTCTTAGGCTGAGTTCTATAGAGGAGGAAAAATCAATTAATCTTATAGATAGATCAATCAATTTCATAGAAATGACTCATGCATTTGTAGATGCTGGCAAATTCTAAGTTCATGATTCAGATGTCAAGCTTGAGGCTTTTCCTGACTCACATAGCTTCAAGAGGAGCTAATGAACCCCAAATCCACAGGCCAGATGGAAGGTGCTGGCTTCCAAGGCTGATGACCGTATAAATAGCAGGTAAAATCTCAAGACCAAAGAATCAGAGGCCATATAGTGACTAGCTAGATGCAGAATCTACATGAAGAAAAAAATACAAGAGAATTTTGGCAAATCTCCATATTTATGATTGACAACTCATACAAAATCTCATCATGGGGGATTTCATCATATTGTTGTTAGGTGCTACTGAGTCAAGCATGAATCATAGTGACCTTATGAATAACAGATATGAACTATGTCCTATCCTGTGCCATTCTCATCATCTCTGATACAGTTCAGTCCATTGCTGCAGCCACTGTGCCCATCTGGTTGAGGGTCGTCCCCTCTTTTGCCAAACCTCCACCTTTATAAGCACAATGTCCTTCTCAAAGGAATTGCCTCTCTAAGCAATATGCTTGTGGTGTTACCATAAAAGTTGGCTTTTTTCCAGCCATTACAGTTAGCCCGCCCAGTCTCCAGCTACCTTAACTGCAAACACATGGTCTTGCAAATCATCAACAGTGGTGGAAGTAGGATAAGAGAAAGAATGCCTCCCACACTGGGCAGCAATATTTGTGGGAGCAAGACTTGAGGCAAGCAAGACTTGTGGTGACAAAACCTTGAGGGAGACTGAAGCAAAACCTTAGTGGCAAGAACCTGGTGATGTTGGTGAAGAGACTATGGCATTTATGTGGAGAAACTGTGGCAAGGTGTGACCTGAGGCTTCTTGCATTTGTGCTGGCCACAGTTAAAAGTTTTTGCTGTTCTTGCTGCATACTTGAAGGAAAAGCTTACATTACTGCTCTGAGGCAAATCTTGCTGACTGATTTGGACTTGACTGTTGAACTGAAATCAGATTCTGGATTATTTGAAAATCAAATACTGTATCTTGCCACTTGGGCCAATACCTGGACTTGTCCTGGGTGGTAGTCTTTGCCTCTAATAAGCCCCATTCTCAGTACCACAATTGTGAGTCTGTGAGTCAACAATGAAGAAATGAAACTTTTGCTGTTGGTGTGTCTGTGCTAGAGGCACATGAGGCTGTGCTATGGGCTCTTTCTCTGCTTTTTCCTCTGGGACTGTGAGGGGCTGTTAGTCTCACTCCCTCTGGCTCCTTCAGAAGACATTCATGGCCTTGTGCCCCCATGGCCTATTTTCTCTCCTTGAGACAATGCTAAAACTACGTGGGGAAAAAAGTGTTATCTTCTGTATCATACTGGGAAAATCTGCTATCAGATATCTCCTCAAAGTATTGAAGAGCAATGATGTAATCTTAAAAACTAAGGTGGCCTGATTCAAGCCATGGTCTTTTCAATCAGTTAGTATACATCTGACAGCAGGACAATGAATATAGATGGCAGAAGAAAGATCAATGCCTTTGAGCTGTGGTGTTGGAGAAGAGTGCTGAGTGTCTGTGGACTGCCAAAAGAACAGTTATGTCTGGAGAAGTTGCAACTAGAATGTCATTAGTGGCAAGGATGGTGAAACTTCATCTCACATACTTTGGGACTATTGTTAGTAAAGGCTATTTCTTGGAAAAGGACAGCATGCTTGGAAAGACTAAAGGTCAGCAAAAGAGAAGACGACCCTCCATGAGGTAGACTGACACAGTAGCTGTAGCAATGGGCTGAGACTCAGAGATTATAAGGATGGCACAGGAGAGGACAGGGTTCAGATCTGTTGTTCATAGGGTCACTATGAGTCATACTTGATGGCACTTAACAAGAACAACAACAAGCAACCAGGTAACTGGCTAGGTCACTTACTGAGAAGACCAGGGGAAGAGCAAGTTTTAAAGGGAGAAAAACAGTTTTGTTTTAGAGCTGTTCATCCGATAATACACATTAAGCAGTGGCATCTGGCTTATACATTCACTTCTTAAGGGACAAGTAGAACAAGTCAGTGTTTAAATCTTTCTAGTTCTGATAACCTGAACAGCAATGGATTTCAGAATCTGCTAAATTAAGAATAAGCCTCAGAATCCTGATGACCCCACTAACCAACCTCCTCAAACACTGAGCCTTTAAAGAGCTTTGGTGGTGTAATGGGTAACAACGTAGCTGCAAATTGAAAGATCAGCAGTTTAAACCCATTAGATGTTCCATGGTGGGGGCGGGGGGAGAACCTGGTTACCTCTTCCCATGACAGGAACTCTGTCAATTATAGGTTAATACCATACACATATAAGGAAGACTGGTTAATACAACTATTATTCAAATACATGCACCAACCACTAAAGCCAAAGATCAAGAAGGTGAGGATTTCTATCCACTTCTGTAGTTTGAAATCACTGAACATGTAATCAAGACACATTATAATAATCCATGATTGGATGGCAGAAGTTGGAAAGAAGGACTGTTGGAAAAATATGGTTGTGAACACAAAAGCTTCATCTTTCTAGCAGTTTAAATTCCGTAACAGCTCTGCTGGAGAAAGATGGACAATATTCTCCTGTGCAATTCACAGCCTAGGAGATCTGGTGTGTGGTGGTGGTAGTGGGGTCATGGGGTGGTGGGCGGAAAAGGGAGTTTGGAAAGTCAGCTAGCTGTGAGTCAGAACCAACTCACCTGCTATGAGTTCTTGCTCTTGATTTGGGCCTCAGGATCTGTCTTGCATGTTGGCTCTTGAAGCTCTTCTTGCCCTGATCCCAAGGAGGATTTCAGAAATGTTTCTTGATAACAGCCTTGGGCATTTCACTTCTGCTACATTGGGAAAGTGGTGTTCAGTCCTTGGGGAAGTGACTGCAGGTTTGTGCATGCTCTCTGCCCTCTGAGAAGAGGAGCTGTGATATGAGTAAAGGGCAACCCAGCTGGAGTAATGAGCCCAGAAGACAGCAGTGAGAATCATTATTTTAGCAGTGTTCACTGTATCAGACGCACCTTAGTCTCCAGAGAGACACCACTGTTTTTCAGTACTTTGGAGAGGTCCCTGACAGCAGACTTTCCCATGGCAATGCACCTTTTAATTTCCTGGCTGCTAGTGCCAAGACTGTTGACTGTGGAGCCAAGCAAACTAAAGCTGTGTACAATCTCAATCTCTTCACCATCCATCCTGATGCTGCCAATTGGTCCAGTGGTGAGAATCTTTGTGTTCTTGACATTGAGCCTCAATCCATATTGTAGGCTGCAGTCCTTGACCCTCTGCAGCAGGCGCTTCAGGTCCTCTCCAGTTTCAGCAAGCAGGGTTGTATCATCTGCATAACGCAGATTGTTGATAAATTGTCCACCAATCTTGACCCCACATTTCTCCTCATAGAGCCCAGCCTCCCGGATAATCTGTTCTACCTATAGGTTGAAAAGGTACGGAGATAGCATGCACCCCTGGCATATGCCCTTCCCAATTTTGAACCATGCAATGTTCCCTTGCTCTGTTCTGACGACTGCTTCCTGCTCCAAGTATAGGTTTCGCATTAGAACAATTAAGTGTTCTGGGTTTCCCATTCTTCTCAGAGTCAGCCATAGTTTGTTATGATCCACACTGTCAAATGCCTTTGCATAGTCAATGAAACACAGATAGACATTCCTCTGGTATTCCTTGCTTTCAGCTAAGATCCATCTAAGAGAATCCATCTACAGAGAATTAGTAACACTAAAATCCACATTTTTAATTAAAATCCATTTTCAAAATTACTTTATGTTTTGTTGATGTTGAGAATATACACAGGAAAAACACATATTAATTCAAGTTTCCATATGTACAATTTAAAGAATGAAATGTGCAAAGAACTAGAGTCCAGAAATAAAAAGTAATATACTTGCTTGGCATTTCTTAAGCTGAAGGAACTAAAGAACAAACAAGCCTCGAGTTGCAATACTTAAGAATGCCGAGTCGGCATCCAGTTCCCAAATCAGTAAGACAGTTGATTTAACTGCCATTGGAAAATGCTTGTAATTTTCCTGTAGCATCTGGTCCCCACTGGATCACTTTCATTTCCTTCACCTGCTCCCCCCACCAACAAATTTCTGCAGCGCTGCAACTGCACCCCTGTCCATTCCCACCCTTCTGCCCCCAACCCTCACCTCCTTGTACCCCCAATTTGTTTTTTCCCCAATTAAAAAAAAAGAATGCCATGGGTAAAATATTGAATGATGCATGAAGTAGTGAAAGACGATGGAAGGAGTATATAGTCACAGTACCAAAAAGAATTGGATGACACAGAAGAATTTCAAGAGACAACATATGATCAAGAGGCAGTGGTAATGAAGGAGGAAGTTCAGGCTAAGGACTTGGCCAAAAAAATAAATCCCCAGGAATTGATGGAATACCAGTTGACATATTTTTTTCTTTTTCTTGGAGTAAAGTCATCTTTTAAAAATTTTTTATTAATATTAATTTTAATGAAAGTTTACAGAGACTTTGGATTTCCATTCATTCATTGTTTTACTTTTCTCCCTGCCCCTCTCTCCAGTTTGCTCTTCTCTTTGAAAAGTAAAAGAAAAATTCTTTCATTGTTATACAATCCTACCCCAAAGTCCAGTCCACTATGCAGACTTCATTCCGGACTCCTGTCATGATAATAACACCTTATCAAATATCCCTTTTAGACAGTTCTTTCCCTTATCTATTTCAATGCAGTATACATAATTTACCCCATCTTTCTGTCTTCTCCCAACCCCGAGGTCAGTCTTGTTTTACAACAACGGCACTATGCAGTATTTGTTCTTTTGTGTCTTAGATATTTCACTCAGCATAATGTCCTCCAGGGTCACCCATTTTGAATAACATGTCATGAGCTCCTTGTTTTTCAATGCAGCATAGTATTCCATTGTGTGAATATACCACAGCTTCTCTATTCATTCGTTTGTTGATGGGCACATAGGTTGTTTCCAACTCCTTGCTATTGTGAACAAAGCTGTGATAAACATGGGTGTGCATATATCTGCTTGGGTGTGGGTTACAGTTTCTTTGGGGTTTATTCCCAGTAACGGAATTGCTGGGTCAAATGGTATTTCTATTTCCAACTTTTTGAGAAAGCGCCATACAGCCTTCCATAGTGGTTGCACCATTTTACACTTCCACCAACAGTAAATAAGGTTCCAGTTTCTCCACAACGTTGCCAGCATTTGTTGTTTGCTGTTTTGTTAAATTTTGCTGCTCTTACTGGGGAGAGATGATATCTCCTAGCTGTTTTTATTTGCATCTCTCTTAGAGCTAGGGATTTTGAACATTTTTTCATGTGTGTTTGCCATCTGAATGTCATCTTTGTTGAAGTGTCTGTTCATATCCTGTGCCTATTTTTCAGTTGGGTTGTTTACCTTTATCTTGTTGTGGTGCTCAAGTATTTGACAAATTCTAGATATGAGTCCCTTATCTGATATGTCATTTCCAAATACTTTTTGCCAGTCTGTGGCTTCCCTTTTTTACCCTGTTGGAGAGGTTTTTGGATATGCATAGGGATTTGATTCTTAAAAGGTCTCCTTCATCTATTTTATCCTCTCCTGGTTGTAGATTTTTCAGGATGCCTGGAAGACTGTTTATGTTGTGGATTAGGACTTTTAGAGTTCTTCCAAGCTTTTCTTTAATGACGTTTATAGTCCTTGGTTTTAGTCCTAGGTCCATGATCCATTTTGAGTTGGTTTTTGTGTACAGAGTGAGGTGTGGATCTTTCTTGAAGTTTTCTGCACATAATTTTCCAATTTTGCAACACCATTTGTTAAAAAGGCTGTTGTTTCCCCACTTAATTGATTTCATCTCCTTGTTAAAAATCAGCTGGCCATAGGTAGATGGGCTGATTTCTGGATTCTCAATTCTGTTCCATTGATCTATGTGTCTGTCATTTTACCAGTACCATGCTGTCTTGACCCCCAAATCAGTGTAGTAGGATTTGAAATCAGGGAGTGAGATGCCCCCTACCTTGTTTCTCCTTTTAAGGAGTGCTTTGCTTATTTGGGGTCTCTTTCCATTCCAGATGAAACTGGAAATTGCCTCTTCCATATCATTGAAGAATGAGATTGGTATTTGTATTGGGATTGCATTGAATGTGTAAATTACCTTTGGTAATATTGTCATTTTTTCACAATATTGAGTCTTCCTATACATGAGCAAGGAATATTCTTCCATTTCTCCAGGTCTCTTTTTGTTTCTTGTAGTAATGTTTTGTAATTTTCTTTGAATAGCTCTTTTGTACTTCTGGTTAGATTTACTCCCAAGTATTTAATCTTGTTATTCACTATTATGAAGGGTATTATTTTTCTTAGCTCCAGCTCTGTATTCTCTTTGTCACTGTAGAGAAATCCAATTGATTTTTGTATGTTGATCTTGATGCTACCCTGGACATTCTCACAGGTTGTGCCAAGAAATCTGAAAGACAACTACCTGGCCAACTGAGTGGAAGAGATCCATATTTATTCCCATTACAAAAAAAGGTGACCCGACAGAATGTGGAAATTATTTTACAATATCACTCATATCACACACAAGCAAAATCCTGCTGAAAATTATCCAGAAACGTCTGAACAGTGAGTACATTGACAGAGAACTACCAGAAATACAAGCTGGATTTAGAAGATGTCATCGTACTAGACACATTATCACCAACGTCAGATGGATCTTGGCAGAAAGCAAAGAATTACTTTGATTACATTCTTCAAATTGTGCAACCACATCCTCTTCTTTTCTGAGTTGTTCCTCTTCCATTAACATAAACTCTCTTCTCTAAGGTTCTTGTCTAACCTTTCCAGTTGTTGTTGTCAATTTTCTCCCTTTAGGTAGATCTTAAAAAATTATAATGTTCAAGGTCGATATAGTTTACTAGGTAAGCTAACAGTTCAGATCTGTTTGTTGTTCATGGGGTTGCTAGGAGTCATAGACAACTAGACAGCACCTAACAACAAGAAAGCAATTACATTTTAAGAAGACTTTAGGGACTATTATTTATTTAAGGGTTAAAGATCATTATAGAATATTCATTCATTTTGGGGATTCCTGTACACTCCATAACTGTATAAAGCATAGATTCTATGAGAATTTTAAACTCTAGTCTGATTTTCCTCTATTTATTAGGATTTATTATGATTTATTAGAATCCCATCTATGAAATCTTTGACCAAAATATTCATTAATGATAGTTCCTCTGGTCTCATGGAAAGGGAGGCAGTTATTGATGGAGTCGATAAGCCATATATTCCATCCCCCTCTCCTGTTCACAACTCTCCTCCTTCATCTGTTGTTTCAGGTGGATAGAGATCAGTTGTGCCTCAGATGGCTTCATGAAAGCTTTTGTAAGAACCCCAGGCATTACACAATAAGCTAGAACAGAAATATAAAACACATTGTTAGGTCAATTAATGAAGATGTCTCATAAAGCCATGACCCTACATGACTCAACTTTTAAACCAAGTAAAAAATCCCATGAAGTGTTTGATTGTACATAGCAAATCCAGCACCAAGTCTTTTTTCCCCATATTTTAGTTCATTGTTGTAAATATATGTATCATATAGCTTTTACTAACTCAACTATTTACATGTGTACAACTTATTGATAGCAATTACATTAATTACATGTGCAAAGAATTACACTAATTATCTATGAAATTCTTACCTTAATCAATGATATTTTTTTTAATTTTTTTTTTTTTTACTCATTGATGCCTTTGAGCTGTGCTACTGGAGCAGAATATTGAGGGCACGGATTGCTAGGAAAACAAACAGATTCATCCTGGAGAGGGCTAAATCGGGCAGCTCCTTGGATGCAAGGATTCTGAGGCTTTGTCTAACATACTTTGGACATGTTGTAAGGAGGGACCAGTCCTTAGAGAGGGATATCATGCTTGGTAGGGTGGAGGGACATTGCAGAAGGGGAAGGCCTTCTGTGAGGTGGATTGATTCAGTGACTGGGGTAATCAAGATAGGTGTATCAGAGACAGTGCGACTGGCACAGGACAGGACAGAGAGTCTAGGGCTATTGTACACAGGGTCGCTATGAGTTGCCAGTGACTTGACAGCACATAACAACAACAACAACATTGTAAACTGAAATTCAATATTCCTTAAGCAGTAACTTTCTTATTCTCCTATTCATTTCTACTCCTGGTCACCATTAATAAACTTTAGTTTCTATACATTTGTCAGTTCATGTTATTGTATACAAGTCCAGGTAGTAGTTTGTATGTAATGTATATTTATTTTAACATAGAGAAACCTGGACCTGTGGAGACTCAGAAAGGGCTCTTAATCTGGCAAGAGATCTCAGAGAAAACATACTGAAGAAGATGAAACTGAGATTAGCCATATGGAAAAAGGGCATGAGGAGAAGGAATATTTTGTGCTCAAGCCTAGGTTGTGTAAGTTAATTTCACCTCTAAAGCAGCTTCTATCTAGCAATTTCTATTCTTTCCCATTGTGAGGAAAATAAGGTTAAAAGAGGCAGAAAACCTCAAAGCATCAATATTTATTGTTCTGTATTGTGTGCTAAGCACTGTGGCAGACACTTACCCTGCACTATATAATTTAATCCTCACATTAATTTTGTGAGTATTATTATGCACACTTTACAAATGAGCAACCTGAGGCTTCAAAGTCACCAATCTAAGTCAAATAGATGGAAAGGGGCTTGTAAGTAGGTCTACTCCTTCTAGTGCCTCACTATACCTCCATACCCTTCATTCATCTATTCAGTATCTAATCGTTAGTGCTATCAAATCAGCCCAACTTATAGTGACCGCATGTCCAATAGTACAAAACACTGTAGTCACTGTGTTAATCCATTTCATTGATGGTTTTCCTTTATTTTTGCACATAGAAATAAGGCTGGAGATCAAGCAACTTAATTTTATACAATCGGTTCATTGCAAATGCTTTTTTTAAAAAAACCAAAAAAACATAAACAGCAACTATACACATACATCTCACCTGATGGACTACACAGGAATCAGACTGATTACATCTGTGGAAAAAGTCAATGGAGAAACTCATAATCGGAAGTCAACACAAATCCAAAACAAACTGTGGAACAGATCATCAATTACTTCTGTGCAAATACACACTGAAAAAAATTAAAACAAGTCCACAATAACCAAAATGTGACCTTAAGTCTATCCTACCTGAATTAAAAAAAAAAAAATCAATAGACTGAATGCATTGAACATTAATCATTGAGGACCAGATAAGTTGTGGGATGACATCAAGGATTTTATCCATGAAAAAAGCAAAAGGTCATTACAAAGACAGAGGAAAAATGAAAGACCAAAATGGATGTCAGAAGAGACTCTTAAAATTGTACTAGACTATAGGGCACCCAAAACAAAGGAAAGAAATTGTGAAGTTAAAGTGACAAAAAGATGCCAAAGGATAGCTCAAGAAGACAAAGCAAAGTGTTATATAACTAAGTTTTTAAATAGCTGGATTCAGAAAACCATATGGGAAGAACTGATTCAGCATTTCTCAAGCTGAAAGAACTGAAAAACAAATTCAAATCTCAAGTTGTAATACTGAAAGATTCTATAGGCAAAACCTTGAATGGTGCAGAAAGCATCTAAATAAGATGGAAGAAATACACAGCCACTGTACCGATAAGAACTGGCCAACACTGAACCATTTCAGATCATGAACAAATGATAATGAAGGAAGAAGTTCAAACTTCACTGAAGACATTAGCAAAAATAAGGTCCCAGGAATTGATGGAGATGTTTCCACAAATAGATTTAGCCTTGAAATGTGGAAGACAACCACCTGCACAACAAAGAGATCCATATATGTTCCCATTAAAAAAATAATGTGATTCAATAGACTGAAAATGATCAAACAGCATCATTAATATCACATGCAAATAAAATCTAGCTGAAAATTATGTTTTTAAATGGCCGAAACAGCACATTGGCAAAAAACTGCCAGAAATTTAACTGGATTCAGAAGACATCTTAGCATGAGAGATATTCATAACTGGTGTTACATGGTTCGTGGCTGCAAGCAAAGAATACCAGAAAGATGTTTATTTGTGTTTTATTAACTATGCAAAGGCATTTGACTATACAGAGCATAACAAATTATGGTTAACATTGAGAATAATAAGGATCCAGGAACACTTAGTTGTGCTCATAACCTATACATAGACTAGCTGTAAGAAACTTATACATAAAGCAGTTGTAAGAAGCAGTGGTATACTTCAGTAGACAGTGTCACAGACGAGAGCCACAGATAGGCAAGGGAGTAGAGAGGAAGCTCCCACTCACTTGCTTTAAGTGTGGATCTGAAGGACACATGGCCAAGAGCAGCCCACATCAGATCCTTGTGGCTGATGGGACTGATAGGCCCCAGCTCCCAGCTGGAAAC
>NW_006399755.1:6720360-6738389 GCF_000299155.1 Elephantulus edwardii
TGTTAGTTAAATTTGTGTCTTCTAGGCTGCAACAGTTCCATGATGCATCTTCATGGATATGAACATGTACGACTAAGCACAACTGATAAAAGTGCATCTAAATTCCAAAATCAATCTCCACATTAGTCTACATGTTTCCTATTGCCAAAGGGGTCTTTTAGAGTAGTGAGAGAAGATCTTCACTCTGAAACTTACAGCATCCTTTTCTCAGTAGGAAGTAGCTAAGAGAATACGTCGTCCCCTTTTCCTTATGAATCAGGGTGAAGTTTCTCTCAGGGAGGAGTGATAGGGAATGGCAAAGAACACAATGACAAGATTAATCAGAGCTGGTTTTGACAAGCACTGTGGCAATGGGACAATTAAAACAGACTTTCAAGGGGGGAAAAAAAGAAAGGAACGAACTGGGATGGGGGGATAGAGAAAATAGTGCAAGAATGAATGAATGGAAATCCAAAATCTCGGTAAATGTTCATTACAATTTATAAAATAAAATTTTAAAAAAGTAAAAAAAAGCAGTGGTATGAATAAAACAAGAAAATACTATTGTTGTTATGTGCCATCGAGCTCTCCTATGTAAGAAAGCTCTGAACTCTGCCCTATTCTGAGCCAACTTCACTGTCTCAAATACACTTACCCCCATTACCCCAGTTACAGTGTCAGTTTGCCAGTTCGTCTCATACAATGTCTTCCTCTCCTACACCCTTCCAATCATGATATCCTTCTCCAAAGACTGGCCCTTCCTGGCAACAGGACCAAAGTATGTGAGACAGAGCTTCAAAATCCTTACCTTCAAGGAGAAGCTTGGTTTCACGCTCTCCAAGACAGAACTGTTTGATTTCTTAGAAGTCCATGGTATGTTCAGTATTCTTCTCCAGCACCACAACTCGAAGGCATTGATTCTTTTTCTATCACCCTTAGTCACTGTTCATCTCTCTGACACATAGCAAGAAATTGCAAAGAACATGGCTTGGATCAGGCACACACACATCTCTAGACTGACATAGTTGCTGTCCAGGAGAGGTCCCTGACAGCATATTTTCCAAATGCAATTCGTCTTTTGATTTCCAGACTGTTGATGCCAAGAGTGTTGATTGTGGAACCAAGCAAGATGACGTTATTAACAATTTCAGTATCTTTTTAATCTATCATGGTGGTGCCAGTTGGCTCAGGGGTGAGAATCTTTGTTTTCTTGATGTTGAGCTTCAATCCATGTTGAAGACACAGTCTTTTGCCTTCTGCAGCAAACACCTCAGGACCTCCTCAATTTCAGCAAGTAAGGTTGTGTCATCCACATAATGTAGGTTGTTGATGAGTCTTCCTCCAATCTTGATGTCACATTCTTCCTTATAATGTCCAGCCTCCTGAATGATCTGTTGTGCATATAGATTGAAAAGGTATGGAGATAGGATGCATCCCTGATGCACATCTTTCCTGGTTTTGAATCATGTAGTGTTTTCTTGCTCTGTTCTGATGACTGCTTCCTGGTCCAAATACAGATTTTGCATGAGCACAATTATGTATTAGGTGATTCCTATTCAAGTTAAGCTATAATTTGTTGTGATCCACAGTCAAATGCCTTTGCATAATCAAAGAAACACAGATTGACATTTTTCTGGTACTCTCTACTTTCAGCTAAGATCCATCTAACTTTGGCTATCATGTCCCTAGGGCCATAGCCTCTTCTAAAACTAGCTTGCACATCTGGCAGTTCTCTGATAATATACTGTTCCGGTCATTTTTTATAATCTTTAGCAGGATCTTGCTTGTATGTGATATTAGTGATATTGTTCAATAGTTTCCATACTATTTTGGATCACATTTTTTGCAATGGGAATAAATATTAATCTCTTTCAGTCAGTTGGCCAGGTAGCTGTCCTTCAGATTCCTTGGCATAACATGATGAATGTATCCAGGGCTGCATCTGTTTGTTTAAATATGTCAATTGGTATTTCATCAATTTTGGGGGCCTTGTTTTTTGCTTATTCCTTCAGAGTAGCTTGAACTTCCTTCTTCATCATCATTGCCTCTTACTCATATGGTTTTTCATAAAATTCTTCTGTGTCAGCCAGTTTTTTTCAGTACAGTAACTGCTTACTCCTTCCATCTTCTTTTGATACTTCCTGGTTCATTCAATATTCTGTCCATAACACCCTTAAATATTGCACATCAAGGCTTGAATTTGTTCTTCAGTTTCTTCAGCTTAGGAAATGCTGAGTGAGTTTGTCTGGTTTGATTTTCTAACTCCAGCTCTTTGCACATTTCATTATAATACTTTGCTTTGTCTTCCCATGCTGACCTTTAAAATCTTCTGTTCGGCTCCTTAACTTCTTGATTTCTTCCCTTTGGGTTGACTTCTTGGCACTCTAATACAATATTCAGAGTCTCTTCTGACATCCATCTTGGTCTCTTCCTCCTCCTCTGTCTTTGTAATGACCTTTTTCATTCTTCATGAATGATATTCTTGATATCCTCCCACAGCTCATCTGGTCTTTGCTCATTAGTAATCAAGGCCTCAAATCTGTTCCTGAGATGGTTTTTAAATTCATATGGGCTAGACTCAAGGTAAAGCTTTGGCTCTTGTGGATTTGATTTCATTTTCTTTCGCTTCAGTTTAAACTTGCATATGAATAGTACAATTAGTACCTGTTCTAGTTTTCACAGCTGATATTGAGCTTCTGCAATGATTTTTTTACACAAATGTAATGAATATGATTCCTGTGTAGACCATCACGGTTTAAAACCAGGGAAGGTGTACATTAGGGCTGTATCCTTTCTTAATACCTATTCAATCTGTACGCTGAGCAAATTATTCAAGAAGTTGGATTATATGAAGAAAAATGTGGCATCAGGATTGAAGGAAGACTCATCAGCAGCTTGCACTGACACAGCTTTGCCAGTGGAAAGTTAGGGGACTTGAAACACTTGGTGCAGAAGATAAAATAATGACAACTTTTATATGGATTTCATCTCAATATCAAGAAATCAAAAATCCTCATCACCGGACTTATAGGCAACATCATGAGAGATGGAGAAAAGATTGACGTTGTCAAGAATTTAATTTTACTTGGATCCACAATCAACACCCATGGTAACAGCAGTCAATAAATAAAAGATGTCATGCATTGAGAAAAATCTATGGTCAAGGACATCTTCAAAGTTCTAAAGAGCAAAGATGTCAGTTCAAAGACTAAGGTATGCCAGATCCAAGCCATGGTCTTTTCAATTACTTGTGCATCTGAAGGTTAGACAATGAATAAGGATGAGAGAAGGACTGATGCCTTTGAGTTGTGGTGTTGGAGAAGAGTACTGAATATCTATGAACTAACAAAAGAACGAACAAGTCTTTCTTGGAAGAAGTGCAACCAGGCTCTTTCTTCCTCAAAGGCAAAGATGTTGAAACTTCATCTCACATACTTTGGGGATATTGTCAGAACAGTTCAGTCCTTGATAAAAGACACCACACTGGGAAAGAAGGAGGGTCAGAAAAAGAGGTAAACTCTCAACAAGATGGATTGAAATTGTGAGTTTAGAGTCCAAGTGTCCTAATCAGAATCAGTCTTTTATATTTGTTGACAATCTCATTGGACAGGGGTATAAAATTCATAAGGAGGTGAAGGGCCCAGGGATATGGAGATGGAGTTAAAAGATAGGATAGTACCAAACTGATCTGGGCATTTAGGACCAGTCAAAGGAGTTTAAACTTTATTTTTCTAGGCCAGAGTTTATCAACCTCTTGACCCAAACCTATTGTCATTTCGAGCCAGATAATTCAGTCCTTTGAATTACAGCATTCTAGCAGCATCTCTGGTTTTCATTATACCAGGTGCCAACAGCATTGCCTTCCCCTGTTTGTGACAACGAAAAATGTTTTAAGATATTGCCAAAATGTCCCTTGTGGGGAGGAAGAGATGAAAGTCAGTCCCCGCTGGGAACCACAGCTCTAGGCAAAGGCAGCTTTCCAATTATGAACAGGTTTTGACATGCTGAGCACTAGGAAGGGTCTTTTAACACTAACCTTAACACCTCTGTTATACTCATAATGTATGATGCTTTTTAAAAAAAATTAAAATATATTTATGTGATAAATTTTGCTATCACCCACCCTGCACTGGTAACATTCCCACGAGGCTATTAATTTTTTGTGTGAAAAAAGTAGGTTTAATGAGTACTTGTTCCTCAAGGGCAAAGACTCCTGTGGCTTCTTTGTTTTTATAGTCTGTTTTCCCAGAACCCTAACCAGGCCAAACCCACTGCTGTAGAATTTCTGATTCCCAGTGAACCCCCTGTTGCTTTTCTAAGCTATATATACATCTTTATGGGTGGAAACTGCCCACCGTTCCTCTATGAGTGGCTTGTGGACTTGTACCACTGGCTTTTTGGCAAGCAGCCTGGTATGCTACACACTATGCCACAAGGGATCCTTTGTTCTCAGCCCTGAGAATATTAGATGAATGCATGAATTTTTAAAAAATTCTATTAAAAATTTACAAATAAATACACAGCTGTATTTATTTTTAGGATAGGCTGAGATCAGAGATTTGTCATATGCTAGATAAGTATCTTAGTAGGCAAAGAAAATTGTGTTTTAGTCTTTTGATCCAAAAAAAATCTATGAATTCATAAAATGTACAGATGTCATTTGTTGCCAAGTTAGTTCTGATTCACAGTGACCCAATCAATATACAACAGAAAAACATTATCTGGTCCTGCACCATCCTTATAACAATCACTGTGTTTAAGTCCATTGTTGTAGTTACTGTGTCAGTCTGTCTCACTGAAAGCCTTATTCTTTTCCACTGATTTATTTTACCATGTATGATGTCTTTTTCCATGGAGTGGTTCCTGTTAATAGCATGCCATATGTGAGACACCATCCCTACTGCCAAAGAGCATTCTTCTTCCTGTGCTTCTTTCAAGAGAGATTTGTTCGTTCTTCTGGGAGTCCTATTTTGCAGAAGGGAAATGCCCATGTGAGATCTGCAGTATTCTTGGGGGTTTTTTTTCAGTCTAAAAGGATATAATGTTAACTGATCATTGTATAAGGCACTTTGGATTGACTCCATGCAATTTGATTCAATATTTATCCTCTGAATCAGACATTAGAAGAGAAAGGCACAATTTCTATCTTTTAGGTGGCTTAATGGTAATGGGGGACTCTAGTGGCTTAGTGGTAAGAAGTTGTGCTGCCAACCCAAAGACATGCAGTTTGAATTTACCAGCTGCTCCATGGGAGAAAGATGGACAATCTCCTCCCGTGTGATTAACTGCCTCTGAAAACCTGCTGGAGGATCAGCTATGAGTCAGTGTTGACATAACACCAAAAAACAAAAAAGGCATCAGACTTATCTGGACCAGACCTGGTTCCACACTTATCAATGCTGTGATCTTGGGGGGGTCATGCTATGGCTCTCTCTCCCCCTGTCCCACCCCTCAGCCTTGTGGTTGTTGTTGATGTTGTTCTGTGCCGTCAAGTCACTTGCGACTCATAGCGACCCTATGTACAACAGCCCTAAACCCTGCTCTATCCTGTGCCAATCTCACTGCCTCTGACACACCCATCCCGATTACCCCAGTCACTGAATCAATCCACCTCATAGAGGGTCTTCCCTTCCTGCGCTGTCCCTCCACCCTCCCAAGCATGATGTCCCTCTCCAAGGACCTCTCCCTCCTTACAACATGTCCAAAGTATGTCAGACGAAGCCTCAGAATCCTTGCCTCCAAGGAGCAGCCTGGTTTAACCCTCTCCAGGGTGAATCTGTTTGTTTTCTTGGCAGTCCATGGTACTCTCAATACTCCAGCACCACAGCCCACAGGCATCAATTCTCCTTCTATCCTCCTTAGTCATTGTCCAACTGTCATGGCATAGTGGAGATTTGCCCTTTGAGCCCAAAGGTATTTGGTTCAAGTCCACCAGCTGTTCTAGGGAGAAAGATGGGCAGTCTCCTCTCGTGCCATTTACTGCCTCTCAAAACCCTTTGAAGGGTCAGCTATGAGTCAGTTCCAACTCAAAAGTACCATTATCTTTAATTAGGGGAAAAAAAAATCTTCATTTACATCACCAAGAAATCATTTTACCTGCTGCTCTGCTGGCAACCAGCCTCTCTGTTTCCTTTCTCTCTTTTTAGCACAAATAAAACTTTATTAAATGGTAAACACTTTTAACAGTGCAGAAACACAGTTACGAAAAACAAATACACTCAGAAGAGCTGCTGTTCAAATAATATTTTTTTCCCAAACCAGGTGGAGGTGTATGGTAAAATTAACTGAAATGACAATCCAAAATTACACTGTCATCAACATAAACCACTGGATTCTCAGTCCTTTGTATACTTGATGCTGGACAAAGCTTATTTTCCCATTCAAATATACATTTAGTTCTACATGGTCATATGTAATACCCCCTACATCTCCTTCCTGCTGAAGGCTTTCTACCTGTTTCTCTCTTCGCCGTTGTGGTACAAGGTAGCTTGTTTGTCCCCTCACTGTTGTGGTACAAGGCTGCATCATTCCTCATCACTAGATTATGCACGTCTCAGCCCAGAGGAATCTGATCCAAGTTAACTTGCAGGGTTGCAGCTCCAATGCCCCACATTCCTGTGGATTGGATCTAGAATTCAAGGTAGCTTTTGTTTTGATGTAAAGGTGCACTGGCTAGGCAACCTCCTGTTCCACATATTCGTCTTCCATTTTTTTACAATTGCAACATCTGCTCCCATGTGTTGCATGTCCAGCTGCACAGCTGGCATCTCCTTCAAAGGGATGTGACCAGTACCACCATCTCTGCAGCACTGCAGGCCACTGAACACTGATGAAGCCATCGTGCCATAACTTCTTCTCTTTCTTAGGCAATGGTGAGACAGATACCTTTTACTCAGGAAAGAGAAGCCCATGGTCTGTTGCCTTTGCCAATAACAAAAATGTTGGATGGCAAAGCTGTGGGTGGTGGCATCTTTCCTATGAACCACAGCAAAAGAGCCAGTATAACCTTCTCTGTTAGCGGTCATTCCATTTCTTCCCAGTTAGCACCTTTAATCACCATTCACAAGTTACCAATATCAACCCTGATGAAACCTGTAACCTTTTCAGTCTCCAAATCAGTCTGAATTGTGTCATTCACCTTGAGGAGGGGAACATCATGTGTCACCAAAGGTGGGATTCCTTTGGTGGTCATAAAGAGCTTTTTTACTTTTCAGGACTTGTGCTTTGCCTCCTCGGGTGTAATGCAGTGAACAGGAAAGCTATGCTTGGTGTCATAAATCAGAGGGAACTCTCTTCAGATTTGCCATTGCTGATCACATCCAAAAAGCCAGGAAGGATATGTTAAATCTGTTTGAATCTTGACATCAATTGTCACTGCATGTGAAACATTCATGGGTTTACTGACATTTATATGACAAATCCCTTTTTTCTTTTATTGTTATTTGAGTGCACAAATTATATTGGTTTTTCATTCAGTTATCCATATGCATTATTGCAATTGTTATTGTTATGAACTGTTGAAATGGAACTGACTCATAGTTAACGCTATAGTGAGTTTTCAGGGCAGTAAATTACGTGGGAGGAGATTGCCCATCTGTCATCCATGGAGCAGCTAGAAGATTATTTATTCATTCATTCATTCATTTATTTTTCTTGTTGTGTACCATCTAATCATATCTGACTGATACAGGAGGAGATTGCCCCTTCTTCTTTATTGGAGCATCTAGTGGATTCGAACAGCACACTTTGGGACTGCAGCACAGCTTCTTGCCACTAGGCCACCAGAGCTCGCTGGAATAGCTAGAAGACCTGCTTTTGGGTTGGCAGTACAACTTTTTACCACAAGCCACCAGAGTTTCTTAATCACAACTAATAGAATTAATTAATTAAATGACTGATTCAACCATTTATTTTGTACAGCTTCTCCTTTCACTCAACTGTATTATTTATTTATTAATTTTTTGCCTCCATCCTTTCCTTCTCATCTCTAGTAATTATCCAAAGTTTAGGAGCTCTGGTGGCCTAGTGACAAGAAGATGCACTGCAATCTCATCCAAGAATGATTCTGTGTGTAAATCTTTCCTTGTTGTTGTTGTTGTTGATTGTCATCAAGTTGAGCACAACTCATAGCAACCTTATGAACAAAAGGCCCGAAGCCTTTCTATAACTATTGTCATTTATCAAAATTCATAGAGCTTCCAGAGGCATATTGTTTAGGAAGTGGATGCCACTCCTGATTCCAAAGACCATATATTATTTAATGTCAAAGTTTTATTTCTTTAACATATATGTCTAGTAATGGGATTGCTGGATCCAATGGCATTTCTATTCTCAACTATCTAAGGAAGCAACAGACTCTTTCCTAACTGGTTGTACCATTTTACATTCCCACCAGCAGTGCATGCAGAGACATTTTAAACATGATCTTCTAAAGGTATATTTAAGCCTGTTCTTGAAGAAAATGATCAGTGGGAGACATTCTCTCAGCTTGTTGAGACTGGTGGATGGATGAAGAGCAAACACACCACTTAGTGGGTCCAGAACCCAATGCTTTGAAGCTGCTACATGTTTCAGATGCTTCAGGACCACAAACCATGGGTGCTCTGGGCACAGAAAGAACCACATTATGACTCTGTAGGCCATAGGCATGTTTCTTTTCATAGGCCCTTTCCTTTATTTTTTTTAAAGTATTTAAAAACAACTTATGACTACATTTGTATAAAGAAAGACAAATATAATCCAGACTGAAATTATTACCTACTCATTTTTCCTCCAATGTTAAATTAACTGAAAACATTTTCTTGGTCTTACTATGCCTAATGGCTCTAGGGTCAATGACCAAACTCATCTTATCCCCATTTCTTTACCTTTAATGTCCAAATTCTGAAGAATTGCTATAAGAATTACATGAGGTGCTTAGAAGTGACAGGAGGCCAGAAACCAAGTTAAATTTGCTTTTCACTGTGTACTTAGAGCATTTGGTACATGAGAAGGTCCGCTTAACAAAATAAATGTAAAACTGCCCACACAATGTCCGGATATAGCAGACACTTGATAACAGTAGACTTATTTTTTACCTCCTAGAGAATAATTCATGACACATATAATAAGTATCTGAAAGTTGGTGTACATGGTGCAAATCCTGAATTACAAAAGAAACTCAGATCAGAAGAATCTCTGCTTTTGAAAATTTTCAAATTTTTCATTTGTTTAGTACATTCATTTCTTTAACTTTTTAATTACAGGCTTAACAATCTATTAGTAGCTACATATGTGGGAAAGGGGAGAATTCAAAATTATCAATTTTATATTCCAGTATAGAATATAAAAGACGTTTAGATATGAAGGAGTCGGACTTGTATTTCTGTGTGTTTCCAAATCCTCTGCAGATCTAATCACGAAGTGAGTACATAAATTATGCACTAAGGCCCATGTTCTGGAAATCACTATGTAGTCCTGGGAAATGTTCTGGAAATCACTATGTAGTCCTGGGAATTAGATAGGATGCTAGATATGTGTAATTGATATACTCCTACTTAAAGACTCAAATTCTGCAAATCTGTGAGAACATCTTTCTGTCTGAAGATGCCGTGTCTGCTATTCTGCAAGGCTAGCCTGCTATTTAGACCCTAAACACTCAATATCCTGAAGAAAAGAACTATACAAACAATTTCCCAGTCTGGCCCCAGTCTCCTTCTCCAGTATCACCTCTCATCATGGCTTCTGTTGTTCGCGATCCAGCCACACCTAGAGAACATGCTATTTCCCAGACACATAAACAATCTCAGGCCATCACAGTGTCATAAACTGTTCTATCTGGAATGTTCTTTTCTACTTTGTTCTAAGTTTTGTTGTTGATGATTGCCATTGAGTCGAGCATGACTCATAGCGACCCTATGAATAAAAGGCTTGAAGTCTTTCTATAACTATTGTCGTTTCTCCAAGTTCATAGAGTTTTCAGAGGCATGTGGTTTAGGAAGTGGATGCCACTTCTGCTTTCTAACCTTTCTTAAACAGGGAGCTTCACCAAACACTGTCCACCATGGGTAGCTGTTATGGCATTTGATACCCCCCCCCCAACGGCACAAGGTTCAGCATAGCCTCGGAGAATGCCCTTCCCCATAGCTCACAAGCTCTACTCCCCCAGTAAGAAAACAAACGTTTCATGACAGTAAACTCAGCTCAAAAAATGTTACTTATTTGGAGGCACTTTATAGAAAGGGAAGAAAAGGAATTCACTTGTGTGGTTCACATATTATATCAAGGTACTGCACCAGGATGTAGCCTTGGCTGCCAGGAAATTTGGAGGACAGCTGTCTGGCCAATGGACTTGAAGAGGGCCATATTTGTTCCCTATCATTAATATCATCACATGCAAGCAAAATACTGCTGAAAATCACTAAAAAACAGCTAGAACGGAACATATATAAGGAACTCCCAAAAGTTCAAGCAAGATTTAGAAGAGGCTGCGGCACCAGGGACATCATTGCTAATGTCAGATGGATCCTGGCTGAAAGTAAAGAATACCAGAAAAATGTCTATTTGTGCTTTATTGACTATGAAAAGGCATTTGACTATGTATATCACCCCAAGCTGTGGCTGACAATGAGGAGAAAGGAAGTCCCAGAGCACTTAATGGTGCTCATGTTAAACCTATACCTTGACCAGGAGGCTGTTGTGTGAACAGAGTAGGGAAACACTGCATGGCTTAAAATTAAGTAGAGAGTGCATCAGCGTTGTATTCACTCTCTCTATATGTGGAACAAAATACTCAAGAAGCTGGACTATGAAGAGGAATGTGGCATCAGGATTGGAAGGAGACTCATCAATAACCCGCATTATGCAGATGACACAACCTTGCTTGCTGAAAGTGAGAAGGACTTGAAGCACTTGCTGCAGAAGATCAAGGAATGTAGCCTCTGGTATGGACTGCATCTCAATATCAAGAAAAAAAAGATTCTTAACCACTAGGCAATATCATGATTGATGGAGTTGAGAATGAAACTGTCAACAGTTTCATCTTGCTTGGGTTCACAATTAACATCTTGGTATCAGCAGTCAGGAAATAAGGAGACGCATTGCACTGAGAAAGTCTGCAGTTAACTCTCCCAATTATTGAGGAGTAATGATGTCAGTTTGAGGGCTAATGTGCATCTCATTCAGGCCATGGTCTTTCTACTCACTTGCTATGCCTCTAAGAGCTGGACAGTGAATAGGGATGCCAGTAGAAGAATTAATGCCTTTGAGTTATCTTGTTGGAAAAGAGCCCTGAACATTGCATGGACAGCCAAAAGAACAGACAAATATGTCTTAGAGAGGGTACAGACAGAGTGCTCTTTGGAGGCAAGAATGATGAGGCTTTTCCTTACATACTTAGGTCATGTTGCTAGGAGGGGCTATTCCTTGGAGAAGGACGTGATGCTGGGAAGGATGCACGGTCAGCGAAGGAGAAGAAAATCCTCAAGCAGGAGTATTGACAGGGTAACTTGCAATGGGCTCTTGCATGTCAGAAAGTTTGAGGATGGCACAGGATGATAGATCAGGGTTCAGATCTTTTATTCATAGGGTTGCTATGAGTTGTACTCGATTCAACAGTACCTAACAAAACAACTGCACCAAAAAACTGAATTTATTATCCTAGTATCCTTAGGGCAATTTTGTACTGGAGATTCTCATGAAGAACTTGAGATCTAAATTAAGGTTATGTCATGTTTGTCTGGCTCCCTCAGGCAGGTCACTTGTTTCATCTTTGAAACTATCAAAACCTATTTATCCTATTCCTGTCTATGCTAACATATACTTTATTGTATGGAAACATATTTTTTTTCTATAATTATATTTTATTAATTTTCATAAACATTTACAGAGATTTTGGGCTTCCACTCATTCATTGTTGCACTATTCTCTCTACCCTCCTCCCAGTTTGTTCTTGTCCAAATGCCACAGTGCTTGTCAAAGCCAGTTCTGATTAATCTTCTTTGTCAGTGTATCCTTTGCCATTCCCTATCACTCCTCCCTGAGAGAGACTTCACCCTGAGTCATAAGGAAAAGGGGACGGCGTATTCTCTTAGCTACTTCCTGCTGAAAAGGGACGCTGTGGGTTTCAGGGTGAAGATCTTCTCTCACTACTCTAAAGGGCCCCTTTGGCAGTAGGAAACACATAGACTATTATGGAGATTGATTTTGGAATTCAGATGCACTCTTATTGATTGTGCTTGGCCGTACATGTTCATATCCTTGAAGATGTATCATGGGGGTGTTGCAACCTAGAAGACACAAATTTGACTAACAAGTTATAAGTACATGAGTCCAAAAATTATGGAAAAGTAAAAGAAAAGATTCTTTCATTGTTTTACAAACCCTCCCCCAGGTCCCCTCCACCATGCAGCCCTCGCTCTAGTCTCCTGTGATGACAGAAATACCCAGTTACATCTCTCTTTTAAACGGTTCTCTCCCTCCTCTGTGGAAACATATTTTTATATGTTTATAATCTATGTCTGCATAATTATGTGCTATACATCAGAAAGCTGGACAATGACTAGGGATGAAAGAAGGACAACTGATGCCTTTGAGCTGTGGTGCTGAAGAAGAGTACTGAATATACTATGGAACTCTAGGAGAACAAACAGGTTCACCCTGGAGAGAGTGAAACCAGGCTGCTCCTTGGAAGCAAGGATTCTGAAGCTTTGTCTGACATACTTTGGGTATGTTGCAAGGAGAGACCAGTCTTTGGAGAGGGACATCATGCTTGGTAGGGAGAAGGGACAGTGCAAGAGATGAAGACCCTTGATGAGATGGATTGACTCAGTGACTGGGTTACTGGAGGTAGCTGTGCTAGAGACAAAGGTTGGCTTGGGATAGAGCACGATTTAGAGCTGTTGTACATAGGGTTACTACGAGTTGCAGGAGACTTGATGGCACATAACAACAACAACTTCACTAAAGTCTTCAACTGGATAAGAACACTTATCTCCTTTTTATATTCTTAATGTCTAACACACTGACAGGCATATGATGGGTGCTCAAAATATACTAACAAAAGTAAGGAATAATAATAAAGCACTCGGCAGTTTGAAAGTAATTTTCAAACATATAATATCACTTAATTATAAATGAGCATAAGGTTTAATCCTTGATCTTGCAGGCCATCAAACACAATTTATATGCTGGTGAAAATAAATAAACAAAATAGTATTAGAAATAACAACATGGTATACATAGATAAATTTATTTAAGTCAAAGAGGATGAGAACTAAGAAATATATTTTCGTACTTGGAGAGTAAAATATCCTAGAACTCCAAGGAATATAGTGGGGCATTTCAGTTACATTATTTTATTTCATTTTCACCTTCATAAAAATTTAGTAATATTTCCTGGAAAAGAAATAATGTTTTAGAGAGTTAAAAGATATTCTCAAGGTCAACAGAACCTACTCTATGTTCCAGAGTTTAAGAAGAGGTCGTTTCTTTTCTATTGACACATGACTGCAGCAGTAGGCTCGAGCTCGGGAGATTGTGAGGATGGCCCAGGATGAAGCAGGGTTTCACGCTGCCATGTAAGGAGGGTCCTTATGAGAGTGACTCGCCTCAGCTGCACCTAACAACAGTCACTGTTTCGCCACATCCTCAGAACAATCACCATCTTCTTTTTTGTCACTTTCCTATCAATAATAACTGGTTTCCTTGTTCCACTCCTGCTCCCAACCTCCTGCTATCTCCACTCTACAACAAAACTGATCATTGTATACAAGATCACAGCACTTCTCTTTTTAAAACCTTTCATTGAGTATCAGATTTAGAATAAAATCCTCATCCTCCACCATAAAGTTGATTCTGGTAAACTTTATGCCCCTATATTCTTCCAGTTAAATATGAAATAGCAATCTGTAAAATGCTTTGTTTTTCCTACCTCTACTCCAGCATCCAGGTCTGTTCAGAATAAACACTGATTTAAATTTTTTTTTTAAAAAAGAAGTCTTTTCTTTTCTAGGTTGATGGGTGGATTATTCTGTGCCAATATGTTGTTGTTGCTGCTGTTATGGGCCATCAAGTCACCTGTGACTCATAGCCTATAGTGATGAAGGAGGGAGTTCAAGCTGCTCTGAAGGAATTGGGAAAAAGCACACCAGGAATTGACAGCATACCAACTGACATATTTCAAAAGACGCTGCTCTGGATGTGCTCACCAGGTTGTGCCAAGAAATCTGGAGGACGATCACCTGGCCAACTGACTGTAAGAGATCCATATTTATTCCCATTCCAGAAAAGAAGGTGACCTGACAGAGTGTAGAAATTATTGAACAATATCATTAATATCATATGCAAGCAAGATCCTGCTGAAAAATGTCCCAAAATAACTGCAAAGGCACATCAACAATGGGCTTAAGCACAGTGAAGATTATGAAGATGGTATAGAATCAGACAAGGTTCAGATCTGTTCAGTGTTAGCTATGAGTTTTAGTCATTTCAACAACACCTAACAACAACAAACATCAATATCACCTAGGCTGCTTTCCTTAATAAAGGAGTTAATCAATAAGCTGCAAATTTATGGTTGTAGTAACTTGTCTTTAAATTTTCAAGGTGAGAATGTTACAATGTTGACTCACCTGGATATCTAGACCCATAGAATGTGGATAAAAACAAACCTACAGCTAAGGAATCAACTCTGACTCTTAGTGACCCTGTAGGACAGACTAGAACTGTCCCATACAGTTTCCAAGGTTTTAATCTTGATAGAAACCGACTCATCTTTCTCTCAGAGGGCAGCTGTTGGGTCTGAACTGCTGATCTTTTGGTTAGCAACCAATTCCATAATCATGCTACTACAGCCCCTAAAATAAGGAAGAGGGAACAAGAATTCTATAGGAGTCTTTATTGTTTCAGAAGGTTGTTGGGAACCAATAAAATATCAGTTTTTAAACTATAAAATGAAAACATCACTGTCATTGAATCCATTCTAACAACTCTCAAGCAGGTGAATGAGGATGTAAATTTTAACATAAGGATACTATACATTTTTCTCTTTCGAAACTTTTGGGAGATTCGACTACCAGAGATACTTAGCCTTTTGGTTAGCAATGCAAGACATTACAGAACAGGCCACCAAAAGTTTCTAAAACTTTTAAATGATGGTGCTTTTTATTCCAGCTTCTTCAGGGTATAGGTATTTATTATGCTTATCAATGGCATACCTGGTTCACTATGACATAACTAACTGGTGGTAGTTTTTATTACATTATTACTTTTTATTTCTCCATAAAGCAGTATCATTAATAATTATAATGCAATATGTATATTTAAAAGTAAAAAAAAAGAAAAAGATAAAATCACTCACAATCCCACCAACTGATTGCACTTTTTTTTCCCTGTATAATCTTAGTCTTTCAAACATTATAAAATTTTTGAAGGAAATTGGGATATATATATTTACATAGAGCGACTGAACATGCAATCAAGATGCATTGATAATAATGGGTGTCTGGAATGCAAAAGTTGGGAACAGAGAAGAAGAAGAATCAGTAGCTGGAAAACATGGACTCAGTGACAGAAATGAAGCTGGAGATAGAATGATTGAATTTTGCACAATCAGTGACTTATTCAATGTAAATATATTTTATAAGAAACATAAATGCAGGTTATACACATGGATTTCACCTGATGGTATGCAAAGGAATCAGATTGATTGCATCTGTGGAAAGAACTGCTGGAAAGCTCAATATCAGCTGTGAAAACTAGGCCAGGAACTGACTGTGGAACAGACCACCAACTACTCATATGCAAGTTCAAGCTGAAGATAAGGAAAATAAAACCGAATCAACGGGAACCAAAATATGACCTTGAGTCTATCCAACCTGAATTTCAAAACCATCTCAGGAACAGGTTTGAGTTGAAACACTAATGAGCAAAGACCAGATGAGTTGTGGGAAGTTAACAAGAGTATCATCCAGGAAGAGTGCAAACAGTCATTACAAAGACAGAGGAGGAAGAAAAGACCAAAATGGATGTCAGAAGATACTCTGAATATTGCACTGGAGCTCAGAGAAGCCAAAGCACAAGGAAGAATTCAAGATACTAAAGAGGTGAAAAGAAGATTTCAAAAGGCAGCAAGGGATGACAATGTAAAATGTTACAATGAAATATGCAAGGAGCTGGAGTCAGAAAATCAAAAGGGCTGAGCTCACTCAGCATTTCTTAAGCTCAAGGAACTGAAAAACAAATTAAAAACTTAAGTTGCTATAATCAAGGATGCTTTAGGCAGAATATTAAATGATCCAGGAAGTATTAAAAGAAGATTAAAAGAATATACTGAGTCACTGTATGGAAAGGAATTGGCAGACACAGAAGAATTTAACGAAACAGCATATGAGCAAGAGCCTATGGTGATGAAGGAAGAAGTTCAGGCTGCTTTGAAGGAAATGGTAAAAAATAAGGAACCAGGGATAGATGGTATACCAATTGATGTATTTCAACCAACAGACGCTGCCCTGCTCACCAAATTGTGCCAAGAAATCTGGAGAACAACCATTTGGCCAACTGACTGGAAGAGATCTATATTTATTCCCATCCCAAAGAAGGGTGACCAAACTGAATGTGGAAATTATAGAGTAATATAATTGATTTCACATGCAAGCAATATTCTGGTGACGATTATCCAAAAGCTACTGGGACAGCACATCAACAGAGAACTGCCAGAAGTCCAGGCTGGGTTTAGAAGGGGTCGTGGTACAAGGACTATTGTAGCTAATGTTAGATGGCTCTTAGCTGAAAGCAGGGAATACCAAAAGAATGTCTGTCTGTGTTTCATTGATTATGCAAATGTGTTGGACTGTGTGGATCATAACAAACTGTGGCTGACTCTGAGAAGAATGGGAATCCCAGAACACTTGATCGTGCTAATGCGAAACCTGTACTTGGACCAAGAGGCAGTCGTCAGAACAGAGCAAAGAAACAATGCATGGTTCTAAGTTTGGAAGGGTGTCCGTCAGGGATGTGTCTTATCTCCATACCTTTTCAACCTATATACAGAACAGATTATGCGGGAGGCTGGGCTCTATGAGAAGTGTGGCATCAGGATTGGTGGGAGATCTATCAACATTCTGTGTTATGCAGATGACACAACATCGCTTGCTGAAACTGAAGAGGAGCTGAAGCACTTGCTGCAGAGGGTCAAGGAGTGCAGCCTTCAATATGGACTGAGGCTCAAAGTCAAGAAGACAAATATTCTGGAACAACTGACAGCATAAGGATGGATGGTGAAGAGATTGACAGCTTTAGTTTGTTTGGCTCCACAGTCAACACTCTTGGCACCAGCAGCCAGGAAATTAAAAGACATATTGTGATGGAAAAGTCTACTGCTAGGGACTGCTCCAAAGTACTGAAGAGCAATGGTGTCACTCTAGAGACTAAGGTGTGCCTGATACAGTCCATGGTCTTTGCAATCAGTTGTTATGTGTCACAGAGTTGGACAATGACTAGGGAGGATAGAAGAAGAACTGATGCCTTTGAGCCATGGTGCTGGAGAAGAGATTGAATGTACCATAGACTGCTAGGAAAACAAACAGGTTGATCCTTGAGAGGGTTAAACCGAGCTGCTCCTTGGAGGCAAGGATTCTGAGGCTTCGTCTGACATACTTTGGACATGTTGCAAGGAGGGATCAGTCTTTGGAGAGGGACATCATGCTTGGTAAGGTGGAGTGACAGCGCAGGAGGGGAAGGCCCTCTATGACGTGGATTGATTCAGTGACTGGGGTAATGGGGGTGGGTGTGTTGGAGACAGTGAGATTGGCACAGGACAGAGCAGACTTTAGGGCTTTTTGTACATAGGGTCGCTATGAGTTGCAAGCAACTCGACGGCACATAACAACAACAACAAATGTATAATGGGATATATATAGGAGAAGGATGGGCAATCTCCGGCCAACTGATTAACTGCCTCTAAAAACACCCTGGAGGGTCAATTATGGGTTAGTTCCAACTCTACAGTAAATAACGAAAACAATATATATGTATAAAAAATAGGCTTATATATATATTGAGTGATATATATA